>NC_045638.1:119569969-119759969 GCF_009829145.1 Chiroxiphia lanceolata
TGGTTTAGAAGTTGTTTGAATTGGCTTGTTAAACATCCAAACAAAAGCTTATTGTCCAAAAGAGCAGGAAGGGGGTCAAGGAGCAGGGGGCTGTAAAAACCACCTTCAGGAGGATGTTATTACCTCATCACTGTGGCCATAAAGAAAAGCTTTCACCAGGAAAAAGTTTAACAAGCTCTATAAATGTTCAAAGAACCTCACAAAAGCTCCTCGGTTTGAAAACGGCCTGAGCTATTTCTCGACGGGTTTGTGTTTCGGAGTGTGGTGAAAGAGAAAAGTCACGGTGGGATTTTCCAGGTTCCACAAGGAAGGCAGAATCAGGAGCAGAGGGGCAGCTCCGGGGCCTCCTCTGGACTCTCTCCAGCAGCTCCAGGTCCTTGTGCTGTTGTTGCCCAGGGCTGGAGGCAGCTCTGCAGCACCTGAGGGGGCAGAGGGGCAGAATCCCCCCCCGCCCTGCTGCCCCCGATCCCTGTGGGATCAGCCCAGGGCACGGGGGGGTTTGTGGGCTGTCGGTGCTCTGTCAGGTCATGATGAGCTTTCCATCCACCAGCACTCCCAGTCCTTCTCCCCAGGGCTGCTCCCAGCCCACTCTCTGCCCAGTCTGTGTTTGGGATTGCCCAGATCCAGGAGCAGGACTTTGTACTTGGCCTGGCTGGTCTTCTCAAGGTTCACACAATCCCACCTCTGCAGCCTGTCCAGGTGCCTCTGGATGCCCCATCCCTCCCCTCTAGAGCATTAGCTTGGACAGACTGGGAGGTCATGGAAGTGGGAGAGCACTCAGTGCGTCCCTGCACTTGCTGCAGCCGTGGGAATTCCATCTTTTACAGTAACACACCTCGGGAAACACCCACAGGCACATGACGAAGGTCACACTCTGATCTCCAGAACGATGCAGACAGATAAATGCCGGCCTCTGGATGTGGTTCACAAATTCAAATGGGAGTTTCCTCGGGGCATCAGTAAATTCCACAGGGTCCAGGAACACGGTGAGTTGGGCAGTTCTGCTCCAGCATCGCTGCCTCCAGTGACTGCTCAGGAATCAGGGATGAAAGAAGCCACTCCCCGGCTGCAGCTTGCAAATACTCTGCTTAAAATAACCCAACAGCCCTTATTAATTAATTATTTTTAGCCCAAAAGGTATTATTATTTTGTTACAATTCAGGCAAGATCTGGGGTTTTTAATGGCTCTCATTGTGTTGACTGGTGAACTCTACAAGGCAGGGACTAAACCTCTCCAAACTCGTGAAAATCGGTTGTAAATCTGAAACCTCACCCCCAAAAACTCCTCATTTTATAACACCCTTGGAAATGGTTCTTTATCACACTAAGATAGCAGAACCTAGAGATAACTCTGAAATTTAGAAGGAGGCCAAAGCTTTAGCTGGAAATCTGCAGGGACTTCTTTGGAGCTGTATGAGCTCCACTGCTATAAAATCATATTTGAATTTTCCTCTGGGGGGAATTCTGCTGCTTAGTCCCTGAATTATGGGTTAGAACTCTCAGTCAAGAGTAGCAAAGGAAATGCAATCTCCATATACAGGGCAGGTGAGCTGTGTGTTTAGTACCTTATTTGACTTTTCTAAATGTGACAATTTTAGAAGAGTTTTGAGATAATCATCTGCTCCTGTGGAAATTAATAAAAATAGGAAATCCCCACTATGGTACTGTCCTACGGACTTTAAATTCACTGTGTGAGTTAGTGACCTGGTTTGGTCTGAAATACAGCTAATTTTCTTCCTAGTAGCTGGTATGGGGCTGTGTTTTGGATTCAGGAGGAGAATAATGTTGATAACACACTTTTTATAGAAGGGGAAGATGAAGAGCGGAGGAAAGTCAGTCACAGAAACGTCACATTTCATCCAAGGGCGGATTTATTTTTTTAAAAAAAGAAAGGATGGGTTTCTATTTTTCTTTTGTGTGTTTTGGGCAAACAAGCAGTGGCATCTTCATGCTGTTTCCATAAATTGTTTTTAGTGATTTGTCTCTGGAAAAACTGTTCTTACAGCTGTGATCTTCTCTGATTTTCTGTCTAGTTCTGAGCTAGAACCAGTTCTCCTCAGTGGAGGAAGCATAGCTCAAGAGGTTCAAAGTCAGAAAGCATTCCCAAAACTTCTTGATGATCATTTCATCAATCTGAATGCATTTTTCACACCTTGGGCAAAGAAACCTCCCAGATTTCATCTTAAAAAGCAAGTTTCAATCCTCTAAGGTGAAGATGGACAGTTCAAAAGGAAGGAGCACATGTCTTGTAATGAACCAGAAACCAGGAGGTGAATCAAACTGATACAACAGGTCCAAAATTACTATGTTTGAACCTCCTGATCCCAACAACACGGCTCAGGAATCTGGATACTTGAGAACAGCACACTTTGCTATTGAAAATAGTGAAATAGTAGGGTGGTTTTTTTCATCAGAAGTTAAAAATGGAGATGCACTGGCTTCCAGAAGATCTTAAAAAAATTAGTCACTGTTTTTAATCAATTTTCCCCACCAGAGACACCAACATCCAGAACTCACACACAACTCCAGGCTTGCGGTGCCAAAAGCTTAAGCCTGAGGTGTGGAATTTATTGGGTGCCTCCACGTAGAATCAAACCATTTGGTAAAAGAGGCCCACACAGATGTGTCACTGTGTGGGAAAACAGGGAATCACCCAGGGGAAGAGTTCAGCAGCCCTGGTTCGACTCCCAGAAAACACTCTGGAGAAAGGCAGAGCCACTGCAAGGGAAGGAGGGAGGACGGAAGAGGATCCTGCAAGGATGGCCAGTGAGCTCCAGAGATCTTGACTTCCCCCTCCAGTTCCACGATTCTCCCTGTTTTTAGAGCGTTCACTGTTGAATATCCAAGCCCCAAATGCCAAAGGCAACGCTGTTAGCACACGAGTCCCCGCAGAAGGGGCATGACAAGCCCAGGAGCGCCGCAGGTGCACCATGGCTCGGTGGGCTTCCAGGGTGCACCATTGCTCGGTGGGCTTCCAGGGGTGCTCTCCGTGGCGTGGGAGCTGCAGGACAGGCGGGCTGG
Source organism: Chiroxiphia lanceolata (assembly GCF_009829145.1). Classification (NCBI taxonomy): domain Eukaryota; kingdom Metazoa; phylum Chordata; class Aves; order Passeriformes; family Pipridae; genus Chiroxiphia; species Chiroxiphia lanceolata. The sequence goes on from NC_045638.1 coordinate 119,572,991, forward strand.
AGCGGAGGAGGAGCAGAGAACAGGCTTCCCAGCACCGCGCGGCTCACTCAGCCTTTCCAGAGCCTCCCGGCGCGGCGGGAACAGGCCCTTCCAGTGCCGCGGCACGCGGGGCACGGGCGTGTGAGGGGTGGCAGGACCGGCGTTCCCGCGGCGCAGGGACGGGCACTGCCATGGGGATGAGCGTCTCCAGCACAGCCACCTACGCCGGGCAGGCGCTGCAGGGCACGGGGGGCACCGGCGGGGCGCGGGGACAGCGCTGGCACACCCGGAGCCGCGCGGTACGTGGGGATGGTGCTGCACCGGCTGGCGTGGGGTGGGATGGAGGGAGGAGCCGGGGGCATGGCTGTGGTGGGTGTTGGTGCGCGGGGGCTTCAGCGTCGGCGTGACGTGGGGGGAGTTGGCATGGAGAGGGATGGGGTGGCGTGGTGAGGGATGGGTTGGTCTGATGGTGGGTGTTGGGTTGGTTGGTGGGGCAGGCTGGGGTGACATGAGGCAGGTGGATGTGATGTGGGGCAGGTTGGGGTGATGGGGAAATAGATGGGTGTGGTGTGGGGCAGGTTGGGGTGATGGGGAAATAGATGGGTGTGATGTGGGGCAGGTTGGGGTGACAATGAGATAGATGGGTGTGATGTGGGGCAGGTTGGGGCAATGGGGAGATAGATGGGTGTGGTGTGGGGCAGGTTGGGGTGATGGGGAAATAGATGGGTGTGATGTGGGGCAGGTTGGGGTGACAATGAGATAGATGGGTGTGATGTGGGGCAGGTTGGGGTGACAATTAGATGGGTGTGATGTGGGGCAGGTTGGGGTGACAATGAGATAGATGGGTGTGCTGTGGGGCAGGTTGGGGTGACAATGAGACAGATGGGTGTCATGTGGGGCAGGTTGGGGTGGCAATGAGATAGATGGGTGTCATTTGGGGCAGTTTGGGGTCATGTGGGCCAGGTTGAGGTGACAAGGAAGAAGTCGAGACAATGTTCAGGAAGCCGGGGTGACAAGGAGGTGGGTGTGACACAGGAGGTTGGGGTGATGTGGGGCAGGTGGCGGTGATGTGGAGGAGGTTGATGTGCCATGGTGCAGGCCGGGGTGCTGTGCAGGAGGTCGGGGTGATGAGGAGGAGGTGGATGTGACGTGCAGGAGGTCCCTGTGCTCTGCAGAAAGTTCATATGACACAGAGAAGGTCCCTGCGCTGTGCCGGAGGTTGATGTGACGTAGAGGAGGTTGATGTGACGCGGAGGAGGTCCCTGCGCTGTGGTGGAGGTGTGACAGGAGGGGGTCCCTGTGACACGGAGGAGGTCCCTGCGCTGTGCCGGAGGCGGATGTGACAGGAGGGGGTTCCTGTGACCCCGATAAGGTCCCTGTCCGAGCGGAGGTCTGTGCCCACCCCAGCCCCGTCCCCTCCACAGCCGCTGCCGTTGCCATGGCGACCGCACCCCCCCCCCCCCGCTCGCCCGCCCAAGTATTTCCGCCCCTCACGTGATGAAAACAGCTCCCGCACACGTGACGGAGGCCGGGCTGTCAATCAATAAGCTCCCCTCCAATCACCGCCCGCTCCTCCGGCCTCTGTCCCGCCTTCCGGAAGCGGGCGCTCCAATCGGCGCCGGCGCCGTTCCAGCGGTTTGACAGGCCCGGCGGAGTGGGGCGGTGATTGACGTGGCACTCAGCCAGTCGTAGCTCGGGGATGCGCCCGGGGTCCCGCCCCCGTGGCGCGGGGGCCAATGGCGGGGCGGGCGGTGGCGCTGGCCCCGCCCCCCGGCACTGCGGTAATATGGCTCCAGAGCGGCGGCCGGGTCGGCGCCGCCGCCGCCATTAACCCCTGGCAGCCCGGCGGCCCCGGCTCCGCGGGGACCCGCCGCGACCATGAGCTCGGCCGCCGGCCCCGCCGCCCTGCCACCCGGCTCTGCCGCCCGCGCCCTGCACGTGGAGCTGCCCTCTCAGCAGGTACGGCCGGGCCCACGAGCGGCCCGCGGGGCTGCCAGGGAGGGGGGTACCCTGGGGTGAATAGGGGTGCTCCCAGAGTTGTTGGGTATCCTGGGATGCACAGCGGGTGCTCCTGGAGGTCTGGGGTGATTAGGGATGCTCTCGGAGGTGTGGGGTGTTCTGGAGCAAATAGGGGTGTCCTGAGGTGAATAGGGGTGGTCCCTGAAGTGTTTGGGTGCCCTGGGGTGAATAGGGGTGTCCTGGAGTGCCCAGGGGGTGCTCCCTGGGATGCTGGGTGTCCCGGGGTGAATAGGGGTGTCCTGGGGTGCGCAGGCGTGCTCCCTGAGATGTTGGGTGTCCCGGGGTGAATAGGGGTGCTCCCTGAAGTCTCCTGGGGTGCACAGGGGTGCTCCCTGAATTTTGGGGCGCCCTGGGGTGAATAGGGGTGCTCCCTGAGTTGTGGGGTGCCCGGGGTGCTCCTCTCCCCCCTCTCCCAGCGGGCTGGGCAGTGAGCCCGGGTAACACACGCCGTGTGTTCTGCAGAGCGGTGAAGTGTCCCCTCCCCATCACATCCTTCCTTCTCCCAGCTCTGTTTTTCCTGTTTGCTGGTTGCTGGCTTTTGGCTCCCTGGGCAGCTGTCCCAAGTGTTATTTGGGAGAGCAAGGGTAAGCCAGGAAGCCTCGGCCCGGCCTGGGGCTTTAGCAATCCCTGTCAAGCCCAGGCTGTGCCCTTTCCCCTCTGGCAGGCAGTGACTTATTGCACAGGAGCTGGAGCAGGACTGCTGGAGGGGGGAGATAATTAACCAAGTCTTGCTTTTCTGTAGAAACACTGAGATGTGAGTCTGCACTCGGTGTTTGGGTTCACTGACTCGGTGCAGTCACTGTTATTAGGAGGTAGAGGCATGATCTGAGTTCCTTGAGCTACGTGTTACCAGGTGGGAATATGAAGAGTTCCTCGAGAGAAATCAATAGCTGTCAACTGGAAGTGGAGCTGTAACTGCTCCTGGGATGAACATGTATTACCAGACATCCCCCCAGGGGCAAAGGGAGGGCGTGGAGGTGGCTCTTGGCTGCCTGACCCTGATTTGAGAGCAAGTGCTTCTTCTAAAATGTGGGCCTGTTCTGTGGTAATGAATGTAAACGTGAGCATTGCTCTGCATGAACTTTACAGGGAACAGTGGATCCTCCAGGAGATCCAGTGTGGCCTCCTCCCTGCTGAAGTTCTGGTGTTATTCTTTCCCAGGCTTGTGCAAGGACCAAGTGAATGCTGCAGGGAGAAGCCCGAGCTATTAGTCACTGGACTTCATTTGTGAAAGTGAGACCAAAACAGAGGCTTTTTCTCCTAGGAGCAGAAACTGTTTTAGGAGTTTGTAGGAGCAGAACCTGAGTCATCAATTATGGGATGTTCCAGTTGAGTAAATATTTGGTTGGAGCCATCCAGGATGCTTGTGTGTTGATTGTAGTGAGTGTGAGGCTGTGACAGGCCGAGGGATTGTTGTACTGTGTGCTCTGCAAACACAGGGACCATGTGCTGAGGGACCTGTGCTGTGTCTGTGCCTGCAACCAAACCCAGAGGCTCCAAAACTGCTGCTAAGACACTGATAACAGATCCCCCCTCCCACTGCCGTGTCTGAGCTCAAAACTCTGTTACTGAGCTGCAGGATACCTCAAGGGGGCTCAGCACACTAGGGCTATTTTACTGCAGGATCATGAGAAAGAATGGAAAAGTCATTCCCAGTTTGTTTTACTGCCTCTGGAATGGCAGAACCTGGCTGTTCTGAGCTCTGTGGTGCTGTGTAAGGCAAGGTAATGGTTTGCTACCTGGCAGCACAGTAATCAGCTCTGGGATTTGTTTCAGTAGCAGTTTCTCTGGAACACCCAGTGCTGCATTTTTTCACTCCAAGGATGAGAGCAGGATGGTCTGAGTCACGGCTATAAATCTCTCTAAAGCCCAAATTCTCAACTCGAGGTGAGTGCTTTTAATGGCTGAAGTGACACTTAAAGGGCCAAAGGACTGAGGGTGTTGTCTAGGTTCAATTATTCCAGTGACTCTCACATTGATTAGAGAACAAAACTCCTGCTAGTGACACTTTTGCAGGAGTGAAAAGTCACGTCCAAAACCTTTTGCCACTTCTGTCAAACTGACTGAGCTCTTCTTTAAGTTGTTTGTTGGTGGCAGGACAAGCAGGCTGAAGAATGCCTTTTCCTGTTGTATTCTGCATTTCAAGAGGGAGAAATAGAGGATATGGCTGTAAAGAAGTGCATCTGGTTAAGCATAAAATTCCCATCTGAATCCATCAGTAATTGTGCCAGGATGCCGTTTCCTTTTGCTGGAAGAGTGATCCTGACAGAACCGAGGATGGGAAAGAATTACATTCCAGAAGCAGAGATTCCTTAGGAATATCCCTTCCCAGTTGCTCGATGCAGGAAAACCAGGAGTGTCGTGATAACTTAGGGATTTCTGGATTCAATCCTGTCATTATAAGCAGTTCAGAGCAGTGGGGGGTGGGAGAGCCAAACCTCTCCGGCTCTTCCATCCTCCATGGAAGGGCTTGGGCAGAAGAATGCAGGCTGAGCACTGGGAGCCAGTCATGCTGCAGTCAAATGATCTGGTGAGTGTTGCTGTGCTGATTGCTGGCCAGGACAGATTCACATGGGGTTGTCTGGAGACAGGAAAGCCCCGAGCCGTGGACTCCTGGGGGTGCCTGGGGAGGTGCATGTGAGGGAGGGAGACAGACCTGGTGAAGGTGCTGAGGAGGGAAGGGGTAAATGTGCCATTGTGCACAGCTGGGAATGGGGCCAGACGAGGTGACCCCGTTATTTCCTGTACCTTCAGCTCACAGACCCTAACCAAAGGCTGGAATTGCCCTTTTCGGGTTTAAACTCTTGTTCCATGGTCCTTCCCATAAAGGAATGGGAAGCTGATGACAAGATCTGATAACAAGATCATTGGCAACCAGAAGTGAAGTTTCTGTCGGTTCTCTGAAAGTTGTTGTAGAAGAAATCCTTCCACTGAGCTACACTGAAAGAAATGGTACACAGTAAACAATTCACAGTGTTGGAGCTTTTGGGATGTTGTTATTTACAGGAGCTTAATGTACACAGTTCAGAAACTTGCATTGCTGCCCTGTATAACCCAGGACACAGATGAGTGGAAGTCAGGAGTGAAGTGAACTTTAAAGTGTTTCTTTTGGAAGTACTCCTGGCAAGAACTTCCTCGGGGAAAAAGAAACAGTTCTTCTGGATGGCAGGTACTTCTGGATGGCATTAACAAATAAACCCAGTCTTTTCAGCAGCTGGAAGTGACAATCCAGGGTAGTCAGTCCCTTGGGTGCATGTTTAGATACTTCAGGTGATCCAAGTGAGTAGAGATAAAGCAACATGAGCAGAGTATGTGTGAATTAGGACACGGTTATAATTTCATGGTTTCTTTCTTTGAAGGTGCATACCACTCATACACAGCATTTTGGGGAACATGGCACAAAGGGGGGATTCAAAGTGTGCTGGCAAATGTGTTTGAGGGGTCTGGTATATGGGAGAAATGAAAAAACTGCTGTAGGGACCCAGGGCTGCACATGAATGAGACTTTCAACTACAACAGTGAGCAAGTCTCTGTTTTTAAAACAGTTTTACATAACCTCTTGTTATATACTCCCCTGAGTAATATGAAAACAAAGTCTGACTCTTAAATATTTTACTTCCCCTTTCCTACTAAATAGCGAGGGGGGGGGGAAATCAGAAGAGTGGATGGAAAGTGTTGTATTTGAATATTGCTTTCACTTCTCTGTGACACACTGTCTCTAAACACTGAGAGGGAGGGAAGTGCTGCTCCAGTGAAACACCAGAGAGTGAGTGATCTTTCCTGGTTGTATCCATGCCCAGCTGTACCCTTGTTCTGTGTTTGTTAAGAGACAAATCAGGAGGAAATAGTTGTTGAAGTTCTGTAAGATTCCAGTGGTAGCCCAAAAGGTTGGCTGTTCCCCTGGGGCTGGGTTTTTGCTCTCTGCAGTGTACTACCAGTTTTCCCTAAGGGATGCAGGTGTGTTTTGCAGAGTGAATGATCCCTGGTAAGTTAGAGACTGTTCTGCCCAAAAGCTGTAGTAAATCAGCCTCGGTGCTTCATTTGGGAGATTTGTGGGGCGTTAGGGAATGCTCTTAACTGAGTGAAGAAAAGGTCTCGCAAGCTAAAGACTGAAGTCTCATTTATGGAGAGACACTTACTGGTTTGCCCTTGGTTTGTCATCCAGCAACATGATAAACATTAATATGCTTCAGGTTATTAATCAGCACGTGCTGTTTGCTTCTGCAACCTGGTGCTTCTTTAAGGTCAGAAGTGCCTTTGCTCTGACTCCGTTGATGCTCTTGGTTCCCCAAGACCCTGGTTACTTTTTGTGTCCTTCCTTCTGAGCATCATCATGGTTTCCATTGCTTAACTGGTATTCCCAGGTCATTCCCACAGCTAATATGGACTAATGCTCCCTTGCCCAAGGTGGTGTTAAGAGGCTTAAGGGACTCTCTGAAGTTCTGCAGTGTTATTAATGAGGTGGGACTTGCACCCCCATGTTCCTTCTGCCCCATGGCTCAGTTCCCACGCTGGGCCAGAGCAGCAGTTGGAGTTTTGGTCTTTGATCTTGTGAATAAATACTTATTAGACAAACTCAGAAAAAGTCAATAAGGAAAGATGGTCTTTCTGCTGTAAAGACTGTGTAGTTCCCTGCTATTTGGATCTCTCATAAACCCCCACCAGGAGCAGCTTTGTCTGGCAGTGGGCAGTGCTTGTAAGAATTTCTTCCCCCCAGTCTGGAGCAGTTTTTTTAGGGTGTGCTGACAGTGTCCTATCATAGAATCACAGAATCAGACGGGTTGGAAAGGACCTCTGAGATCATCAAGTCCAACCCTTGATCCACTACCACCACAGTTGCTAGACCATGGCACTGATGCCATGTCCAGCCTCATCTTAAAAACCTCCAGGGATGGAGAATCCACCACTTCCCTGGGCAGCCCATTCCCCTGATTACCCTCTCTGTAAAGAATTTCTTTCTAATATCTAATCTTGCCAACTCTCTGGATCTGTCCCCCTTGATGTTGTAGTGCCCATAACCAAACACACCTGTTGGAACAATACACAGCAAGAACTTCATTTGCCCAAGTCCCTGCATGGGCTCATGGGTTTGCTTTTGGCCCCTTCCTGCTGTCATTACATTTGTGTTAATTCTGTGTTGTGGTTCTTGTTTTGTCACTTTTAACCAGCTGTCCTGACTGAATGCTGTGTCTTCTGTGCCCACCCCTACCTAATCTTTTAAATAAGAGGCTTTTTCAGTCTTTCTGCAGAGATGAGCATGAATTTTAGATGTGGAAATGAGGATGAGGATGCAGAAAACTAGTGAGGTGTGTGAACATAGTGAGCTTACACTGAATATCAGTTTTGGTCTTGGTTGTCTCATTGGTTTTGAGCTCTGCATAAAGTGGTGCAGTTTTTCTGCATGTGATGATGTGCAGTTATGTTCCTGGGGTGCATCTTTGAACTGGTGTTGGCCTCAGATCTGGTCCAGAGCAGGCACAGCTTTTTAAAGCTGTTGCCAGAAAGCAGCTATATTTTAAAAAAGGGAAATGAGTTCCTGAATGGCTGTTGAATCCCATCACTTGTCATGAGGAGATTGAGGTCTGAAGGAGGTACAATTACAAGGAGAACCACAAATGATTCATTGAACTAATGATGGCTGTGTAGCTTTGAGGGCTCTGCTGTCTTCAAGTGTGTGCTGGAAGGACATTAAAGTAGAATTCCAAAAAAATTCCTTATGGTGTGTCCCACAGAGTTGCATATCAAATACTTCAGCTTTGCTTCTGAAGTAGATCTGGAATGACACGTGATTCTCTTGACTCTGAACTGTGGAAAACTGTTAAATCACAAACCTTATAAATCTTCCTGGCAAGTGTTTAGGTTGGATACAAGCATTTTCTTGTCCTTCCTGTGGTTTTAAGCACCAACACATCTGAGAAGCTGAAGTAGTTAGTGAAAAGCTGAGGAAGTGGGAAGGCATTATAACCTGGTGGGGAGCAGTGCTGTGATAGTAAATAATGCCCACGTTGGCTAAATGCAGATCACACTTTGATAACCTTTTTTTATTTTACAGCTAGAGCTTTTCTGCTTTTTAAGAAAAGAAAAAAAAACCACCTCCACCTGCCTGCTGTGAGCTCCAGAGCACACAGAGCCCTGTGTTCCAGTGGGACTTAATTCTGACAAATATTCAGACACCAAATAGCTGACATTGCAGGCTCAGGGCTGGGAAGTCCAACACCCCTGGATTTGCTGTGGTAACGTGTGTGTTGCTAACTAATCTTTGCCTCCTGCTTTAATGCTAAAATAGTTGGAAGGATTTTCCTTGGATTCTTCCAGAGTTACTGCGGGTCATAAAGCAAGGGAGCAAGCTGGGAAAGCCAGGTGAAAACATCATGTACTGCCTTATACAGAGGTCAGGGCTGATTTGAAAGGAATTCATGGAATATTCTCCCCTGACAGAATCAGGAGGAGGGCAGCAGTCTGAGAACAGAGGTGAGGGCTCTGTCTTGCTGTGTGTATAAAACCTCTCTGGTGGGTAGGGTGCCCCACTGAGGGCTGAGGAATTGGTGCTGGAATTGCAGCCGGTGTTGAAAGTCCCGTGTGATACATCTCCTGGAGAAACAGTGACTGCTTTTCAGCTCAGCAGGCCTCTGGGAGAGCCCCGAGTGCTGATTTGCTTTTGGCAAATTTGGGCTTTTTCAGTAATTTATGTACATTTCAACTGTGCCGTACAAGAAATTTTCCCAGCCTCTTTACGCTGGTTTCACCATTGCATTTACACTGCAGGCAAAAGTGAGTTTCTGGGGTTTTATTCTTTCCCCCACCTCGCTCCTTTTGGAATTAGAAATGTTCTCTTGACCCCGTGTGATGCTTTTGCACTTTACATGGGTTGTGTGGAAAGTCATGAGGAATGGGTGCCTTGCTGAAGTTCAGATGATGCTTTGACACCTTTGCAAGTTGATTGGACATGTCCAAGTGCCTGCTGGGAGCAAGAATTCCTGGCCAGCTTTGCTGAAGAGGGCAGAGCAGGAGAGTGAGAGGAGGCACATGTGGGACAAAGAGAAGACAAACCTCCCCTTCTGCCAGCAGTGAGCCATTAGATCATCTCAGCTGCTGCTGGCATGATGGGCTCCACGTGATAAGAAGGGGCTTTGCTGTTGCCCTGTTAATGCCCTGAGCTTCACAAGTGATCCTGGGAGCCAGAGCTGGTGAGTATGAGAGACACAGAAATGCTGCTTGCCTGGGTTCTCATCCAGCCTGGATATACTAACAGTATTATTTTTTTCCCAGGGTCATCAGCTTCTTGTAAGAGAATAATAAAGTGCTTGAGATGGAAGAGGAGTCAGAACTCTCTGTGCCTTTTTTTTTTTTTTTTTTTGCTACCCATTATGTGACCCTGAACAAATAATTATGAAATTCCATGGATACTTGAGGTAGTCCTGTTCTCCTTGTGGTTCCATGAACAGGCCAGACCTTATGTTAACAACTGTGCACTTCTCTCTCTTGTTAATTTACTACCTCTTCTTACCTGCTCCCATCTCTGCAGTAGTTTTTTTTTAATGATACCAGATTATTAGACAAAAAAAAACCCAGTGACTAGCTTTGTCACTGCAGTTTCTCAGGCCTGGAGGGGAGCAAAGGGTGGAGGTGTGTGGGGCAGTTTAAGCCTTCAAGTGTCCCATGCAGTGTTGGTTTGCCTGCCCTGTCCTGCTCTCGTGGTGGGCACATCCTCATAGCTGCAGGGAGCTGAGCTGGAGGAACCTGCCCAGATGTTGAACCGAGTTCTGGTTTGAGCAGCTTCACCTTGGTTCAGTTCTCTGCCCCTCACCATGAGACTGCACAAAACACCTCGTGTGGCACGAGAACAAGTGTTTGCATGCTGAAGGTGGTGTTTTAGGCAGAGGTGGTGAAAAGTTGGTATCTTAGTGGTGAGGGAACTAAAGCACCAAGGGACCAGACAGTTTCAGTCCTTTAAACCTCTGGAGACTTGGTAGACTGGAGAGTTCTGGGATCATCTGATGAACAGGCAAAGTATGAACAAGGTTGATGATGAAAATCCTTTCTTCTGTAGCAATCTGACTTGTTTATGGCCTGTGGTAAATCTGGAGGGGTTCCCAGAAAGTCCTTGAATGGGAACACTGGATACATTACACAGCTGCAAATAGTTCTTCCAAGTGATGAAAACTGAGTGCTTTTCTTGAGTGAGAAAGGAGACCCCTGGCTTTCGAGAGGAGCTGGGCATTGCTGAGCAGGGATGGTCTGGCTGCTCTGTGGAATCCCAGGAAGCTGCTTTTGTGGCTCTGCAGGCACGAGGGATGGAACCTGCTGGTAGGTTCTGCTCTTCACATCTCTCCTAAAGCTTTCCTGCTCAGCCTTTCTGGGTATCTTTGGGATAGCTGGCTGCTTGGAACCTGTGATATCTTTACCTCCAGCAGTGTTTTTAAATACAAGCTGCTACTCAGGACTTCTTCTGAGGGAAAATTAATGGCTCTCTTCTCCTGGTTTGCAGTAACTTATCTTCAGGGTAGAAGGGAGCATTAATTTCTTTCCTGTGGGTCAGTGCAGAGTTGCTACAGAGCAGTTGCTTTTACTCAAATGCAACTTAGACTGGCAATTAAAGCAAATGATAACAGGGCCTGCTATGTAATTTCACTGCTCCATTAACTTTCTTGGGAATTGCAAAGGACTGGGACAAGTGTAATCAGAGTAACTCGTGTCACAACCCCCCCAGAAGGAGCTGTTGAACCTGCTCTACTGCTCTGCTGAGCACTGATCCAGATCTGCCAGTTCAGGCTGCGTGTGCTGAATTCAGAGCTGCTGGAAAAGTCAAATACCCTTTTTAATGGTACAGCTCTGCTTTGTCAGAGCTTACCTACATCAGTGCTCTCCTGAAAAATAACCTTTTTTTGAGCAGGATATCTCATTTAGATGCCTGGTGTAGTGTCTGAGATCTTCAGTCCTGTGTTGCTGTTAGACCGTCAACTGTTTGAGGACACAGCAGTGAAAATTATCTCTGCTCGTCTGCACATTTTGCTTATTTTCTCTGTGAAAGCAGATCCTGCACTATCAGCTTGCAAACACACTGGCCTTTTTGAAGTTATGTGACTCACGAGGCTGCCAAAGCACTCGGAGTGCTTTTTAGCACTTGTATTTTGGTTTTTAAGCTGGGCTTTTTGAAATGGCTGTTTGGCGCCCGGCATCTCCTCTGAGGGGGACCTTCCTCAGGATTAAGATTTCTTGATACTTTTAAGAAAGGGAGAGCAAAAGAGCTGCAACTTGCCTGCAATGAGAAGTGGCCACTCTCTAGCACTTCATCTAAAGAGGGAAATGAAAGAACTCTGGATTATTTGCAGCTACTTTATTCCTTATTTGCAGCACTGGGGACTGGCAGCATTTGGCTCCTGCCGGTGATAGCTGAGCTGTGACACAGTGGGGGTTTTGTTTGGTGTGTTCCAGCATCTCCAGCAAAAAATGATATGAGACACATAGCAGGTTACACTTGATAGAGGTTTACAGACTCCCTCAAAATTATATTTCCTGCTTGTCCCAGAACAGCTGCAAGGCCTTTGAGGAATTCTAGAGCTTATTTGAGTTGTCTTTGTAGCTGCTGGTCTCCTGGCTAAAGCTCATTAGCTGTGGTCAGGAGAGGTTAATTAACTGCTGCCTCTGGAGAGTTCTGAGGAGGGCTGGATAATGCAATATTATATCAGTGACAACGTGGTGGGCAAACTGGAAGGTTTATTTTCAGGATCCAAGTCCCTCTGTCATCATGAGCTCACACTGAAGCAGGTGAATGATAAAATTGTCCATATAATTGGAATTTTGTTCCCCCCCAGCCAGGCTGAAGGGACAAGAGGGAAGAGGAGAGCACTGGCTAATCTGGGGATTCAGAAAGACATCACCTGGTGCACGTTGAGTCCTGAGCTGTGGTATGGTCTCACAGCCCTGCATTTAGTGGTCCTATTCCAGCTGGTTTGGGAGAAGTGAGACTTTAGGATAAGCTCCAGGCTTTGAAGGGTGCAAAGAAGTCCCAAACCATAGAGATAAGGATGTCAGAGTTGCATGTGTAGCTAGGACAGCTCTGTTCAGCCCTCACTGTGGACAGTGAGTGATGAGGAACCTGTTTGGCCTTGCCTGAGGGCTGAGCAGTGTAACACACACTTAAAGCAGGCCCACAATGAGTGTGCAATCCCCAAGAGACCTGGGGAAAGTTCCCTTCTTTTTTAGGTGCAATGTGGGCTCTTCTTTGCTTGTAAGGGATTTAAAACCAATCCTGTCAATAATGATGGGGGAGTGTGCACGGTAGTTGATTGGTTTGTGTGCTCCTGAAGTTAATTAAGGGAGAGACAGCACATACAACTCAAATAATTTCTACAGGGAGTGCAGTGCACGTTCAAAGCCTTTTCTTAAGGAGTGTTTCAGTTGCTCATAAAAACAACCAGAGAAAATGCCCAGTTCAGATGAAAAAAATAATGTTCAAGGTCCATGTGGCTTCTTTTAAGAGAGACTTAATCTTTCTGTTGACATTCTTGATACCAGTCTCTAAGAAAATAAGACCATGTAGTCCCACAGTTAAGCAGCTTAGAAGGTTTTTTGTTGGTTGTTTTTTTTGTTTTTAATTTTGTAATTCCTCTGTATACTAGAGGTACCTGGGCATCGTATCTCAGGCTCTGTTTTTAGTATAACTCACAAACAGGCTTTGCAGGAATGAATCCATCCGTGATTTTTAGTCTGTCATGTGAACAGAAATTTAATATTCCTCATATTTTCAGGAAGGAAATGAATTAATGGTATTAAGTGATATAAAGTGTCACACTGTGATTCCAAAACAGATTATGGCCTTTCAGCTCTTGTTAAAAGCCTTTTAGGACAAGCTGCAAGCTTTTGGTTTCAGAAGCATTTAAAATCTGCTTTTGGTCAGTCCACTTTTAAGGTGGATTCAGATTTACAAATGAATAAGCTTTTGGGGAAAAAAAAAAGAGTGTGGTGTAAGATGCACTAAAGCAGTTGTTTGAGGCTTGTAGGTGTGGTTTGTGGTGATGCAGAAAGGATGAGGAGCCAGCATCCCTGTGGCAGGTGGGTGAGAGATTGGCTGGGAAAATGTGACACTGAAGGATTTGGGGAGAAGTTCCTATATCTGAGGGGGCAGCTTGCTGAGTACTGCATTCATGGGAGATGGTTGCGTTAGGAACCACAGCTGGGCAGTGATTGAAGAGCGACAGTCCTACAGCATGGCTTTGTTAACTGTAGTTAAATTTAACAGGTTAATAATGTAAAATGTTTGTCCAGGGTTAAGGGTGTGGTGTGCTTTGAAGCTGAGGACTTTAGCCACAGCTATTACAGCTGCTTGGCACTCAGAGGGAGAGAGAGATTGATTCAATCTGATTATTTTCATTCAAGGTTCAGTATTGTAGCAAAGTAACTTAATGTTGGAGTTGGACAAAATCACTTAAACTAAAGATTTTAGTGATGAATTTTAGTGTATTCAGTCCAAGAGAAAAGGACTCTCATCCAAGCAAATGGTAGCTGACAGACATCTCTGAGTTCCATGTGCCCTTCGTTTTCCCTGAAAATCTTGGTACGTCCTTGTGATGCACTTCAGTCTCAGGTTGTTAGAGCAGTTTCCAGGATCACTGTGAAATAAGGAGGCTTTGTCCAGCCAGTTCCTTACAGCTCTGCATGAGGAGGTGCCTTATGTTGGAGCCCTTTGTCCAGTAATTCTTGTTCAAATAGCCGAGGCTGGGAAATGTTTCCAGCGGGGTGACGGGGAACATCTGGGTGATGCTGCTGCTGTGCTTGGAGCTGAGAGTGTCACAGCTTTGACCCTGCCTGAATAGTTGGTTTAGACATGTGGAATAAGAGTGATGTAAAGGACACGAGTGAGAATAGCTTGTCTTGAGTATCAGTGTTGCTTAATCCCAGCTCGTAGGTGCTCATCGTTTGGCTGCATCCTTGCTGTTCACATGCACCAGGAGCCTTTGGTGGGCTTTTTTGTGACAGCAGTGCTCTGGGAGCCCTTAAAACGTTTTGCTACAAAGCAGTGAAGGGGTTCAATTTCAATCTAAGGAAGTTCTTGGACTATTTAGGGGTTTTTTTTCCCCTTGTTTTCAGCGCCGGCTGCGTCACCTGCGGAACATCGCTGCCCGCAACATCATCAACAGGAACGGGTACCGCCTCCTGGACACCTACTTCACCCTGCACCTCTGTGACAGCACCAAGATATACAAAGGTAACCAGGCTTCCCTCAGCCTCCCTGCCACTTCATCTTTGAGGTCTTATGACAGGAATTCTCTCGCTTTTTTCCCCACCTTGCCAACCCGCTGCCGTTATTTCCATCACCTTTGTAGCTCTGCAGAAGAGCTCTTCAGTTCCCTCAGCTTCCCCAGAGCTCTCAGTGTGAGCAGCCAGGCGAGCAGAACAGGTGACAGGTTCGGCAGAGCCTCTGAAACCAGCCTGGTTTTGTCTTTGCTCTCCCCCCACTGATAATTTAAGAAGTTGGGAACTTCCAAGGGCACGGAAGAGTGAAAGCTTTTGGAGCCGTGGTTGCCTGTTGTGGGGGAGGGTGTTCTACTGGTGCACAGCAGTTATGTTACAGAGCAGACACCAGCACTTATCCAAGTTTTCCAGGAACAGCATAGTCAGCCAGTGACATGGAGCATCCTGGCATCTGTTGTGCTCTGGGTCACTGTGTGTGTGTGTCACACCTCGTGTCTCTTCATGCTTTGCTTCCCACTGCAGTGGGTAGTTCTTCATTGTTGGTAGAAATGCATTTTTATGCTCCTTTTGATATGATCAACAGTAGTTGGAGGCGAATTCTGGTTTTCTCCTAGGTTTTTTTTTCCAACTGGCCCAGTTGAACCTTGTTTGTTTCCCAGAGTTACTGTTTTAGCAGGATAAGAACACACAACTTGAGCTTACTCCTTGGACTTGTGGTGGTTGGTTGAACCTGTGACTGATGACTGTTTGTAGGGGCTGTTCTGCACTCCATGAAATCTTTATCCTTGGCCTCCAGTGGGCTGGGATGTTGTACAAAATCTGTATTCCAGCCTCTAGACCTGTCTACCTAAAGCCTTTAAGCTCTCACTTTGGCTGGGAAAGCCAAGATCCATGTGTCAGCATTTGCTTATTCCCATTTAAATCCAGGGTTGTTGGCACCTGTGTCAGATAACTTGGCAGTTCCCTCTCCAAGCTTCTGGAATTCTCTCTTTGGGAAAGCTCTGCAATTATTTTATCTGAGCTGAGCTGTCCCAGGAGGATGTTGTGTGACAAACCAGTCACTTGGCAAACGTCATCCAAATATTGTTAAGTACTGGGGCATGTTCCTTCCCCAGAAACCAAAGCAGATCTCGAGAATTATCCTGGGAATGAAGATGAAATGCTAAATTTAAATAATGACTTGTAATAAATTACTCCTCCACACTTGATTTAGTCAAAAGCATGACTGCATTTCAAAGTCTTTCTCCTGAATCTCTTACTAATAAACTAGACCCACTAGCATTTGTCTTTCCCGAGTGTTACTTTTTTTAGCTTTTTCTATTTCAAGTACTAAGATTTGTATCAGTGTTTAAGCTAATCTAAAGGTATTTCTTTTTTTACTCCTTTTTCTTTAGAATTTTATAAGAGCGAGGTGATCAAGAATTCTCTGGTAAGTTATTTTAATGCGGAAAAACTTTCTTTTAAAAACTATTTATTTAGTGCCAGCATATTGATTTCTCTGCTGAATATCATAGCTCTTTCATGTGTCTTTCCACTCTTCAGTTCTAGGAGCATCACGCTGTTCTCCCCCTTTTCATGACGTTGGAATAGGGAGTTACTGAGTAGTAGAAATGCTGATTTCTTTGAGCATCTGTGTGTTGTGTAGGAGAACAGTAAGAAACATATACCTGGATATATAAACATGTGTATTCATTGAAGAGCTAATAGCTGTAAGAAACTAAACTTTGTAAACATCTTGGGTTTTCTAAATTTTCAAGTTTAGATCAGTGAAGGGGCCAGAACTGAACACTTTATTACAACTGAGAAGAAAGTGAACAAACACATCAACAGGTTCTGTAAACTGAATTATTGGGGGATAGATCAGCATTAAACTTTTGCAATATAAGCTGTACCCTGGTTTTCAGAAGCTGAATTGTAAATGGGAAAGGAATATTACTTCCACTTTGAAAATGTCCTGATTTGGCTGAACTGAATTAGTGGATTCTGCAGTAAAATCTTCAGTGTTTTGTACTGGAAGGAAGCAGAGCCCACTCTCTGTTTCTGATGTAGCTTTTAACCCAGGCATTCTCTCCAGAGAAGGAAGCAGCAGAGCTTGTTGGCCTCAGCTCTGTGTGAACCTTGAAATGGCTGCTGTTCCTCATTCTTTAGATTTTTTAAAAATCTGTGATGTGGACTTTGCTGCTTTCCGAATTATCAATTTTTGGGCTACTTTCAACCTGTTTAAATGTATTTATCCGTCTTTGACTACTCAGAATCCAACCTGGAGGAGCCTGGACTTTGGGTTGATGCCTGATCGTCTGGATACCTCTGTGTCTTGTTTTGTTGTGAGGATCTGGGGTGGCAAGAAGGAGCATTTCCAGCTTTTGATCGAATGGAAGGTCAATCTCGATGGCCTGAAGTACTTGGGCCAACAGGTAATGGGAAAACAGGTTTTTCCTCAACTTTTTGCTTAAGGAGTCAAAGCATCTGGATGAATTCATGTATAGAATGCTAAGAAAGGAAATGAATGTGTTTGAAGGATGTGTTTTAAAGTGTGATTGCAGATATTCGTGTGAGTTTTACCTCAGAGCTTACCAGGGTTGAATTCATTTTTTCCCCGAGGTTTTGTGTGCCTGCAGAATTGCAGGTGATGAAAAGCTGCAATTTGTGTTTGTTTGCTGTGGAAAGCTGTAGTAAGCTGGCTGTGAACTGATTTGTTTCCTTCCCTTCTTACAGATCCATGCCAGAAACCCAAACGAGATTATTTTTGGTCTCCACGATGGTTATTACGGAGCTTCATTTGAACAGAAGGTGAGGGTGTCTTGTATTTGTTCTGGCTTGTTGGTACTGGTGACAAGCTGAAATTCAGCTTGTAAGCTTGATTTTTCACACTTGGATGCTCAGAACATTAAAATGCTCCGTTTTGAGAAAAAATACTTCTTTGACGTGACAGATAAGTATTATCTTGCCTCGGTTGCAGGGCCGTCTGAGATGTCTTGAAAAGGCTTAGTGTAGCATTTTAAGTCCCCAAAAAATCTCTGGTTACTGAAAATAAGCTTTGACTGTGTTCATTGAGGCAGACATATTGCAAATGATGTAGCTGTTAAGGCTCCTTTATGTGGCAAATATAAAACCACATTAAATTTTGGTTATTGGTCTGAACCCTGGAGTTTGTAGCTCCTTAATGGGAAGCTGTTTATTTGCTCTGTTTCAACTGCTTCACCCCAAGCTGTTTTCCCAGAGGACTCACTATAGTATTTGTGCCTGTCCAGCCAATATTGTCACTGATTATTACCTCACTGATGATGAAAAAAGTTTAAATTTGCCAGTTGTAAGCAGTGCATCTGACAGGGTTTTTTTTAATCCCAAATGGCTGGAGGCAGTACTGTGCTATGGATAGTTTGTATAAGGAGTTCCTTGGCTGGAGGGGAAATGCCTCCTTGGCACACAACCTATGCCTATTATTTTTTAAGTTATTTTTTTAATCAGGTAGATCCTGGCACACTTAATTATTACGAGTCATTATTTAGGTGTGACCATGTTTTTGGTGGAGGGGAATGTCTGCTGTGTGGCCTGTGGTTAACACAGTTGTGAGGAGGTGTTAACAGGTAAATGCATTTCAACACCACCTGCATGGAAGCTGCCTGTTGAGGCAGGAAGGAATCTGCAGACAGGGGTTGTGGGGCTGGAGTCCCCCTCCATCCCTGTTGGAAGGCTGGCTGATCACAGGGACAGCTGGGGCTGCCTCAAGCACTCAAATAAAGGCCTCTTTTCCTGGAATCCATAAACTTTCCGACAGTGCTGCCAGGTGGTTTGACCTGCTTAGAATTCACTTTATCATCTGAAGAAAGCGTTCTGAGTTTGTGGAATTCTCTAGGAATGTGCGGGCCCGTGCCTGACATGGAAAAGCTCCACAGCTGCCCCTTGCAGCAGGAGGAATTGCTGCTGGGCTGTTCTGATTCTGATCCCTGCTGTGCAGAATTGATGCTTTGGGCTCTTAAGATTTTGTAACTTCCAGAAACTGGTTCAAATCACTCCAAACTGAGATGGCTTTGACCTTTCCAACGTGTCGCTCTGGCACGTTCCTGTCTGGGCTCTCGGGTCTGGAGCTGAAGGGTGGCAGCTCTGTAAACTGCATCCTTCAGCGTTCCTGGGCAGAAGATTTGGACAGCTGTGGATCAAAAAGTGCAGGAAAAAAACACACTCTCTGTCTAGAACACAGATAAAGTGTCTTTTACACCTTTACAGGCAAGTGGTGTTATTGCCACCTTGAGTTGTTTCTACCCATCGGACGTAAAATTATGAAGACATTTAAAATACGTTAAATGCCAGGTCATTTGTTCAACCAAAAGTGCATGCTTTTGGTCAAGGTGGAAAATTTTTTGATTCTTAAATAGCTGTTCTTTCCTTGCCTTAAGGATCACTCAGGTACCCTGAAGAACAGTCTCCTCCAGGTGGATCAGAACTGTGTCCGTAACTCTTACGATGTCTTCTCTTTGCTTAGGTAAGGCTTTTGGTAACACCCTGTGTAGCTATTGTAACTTCTTGAATTTGGGTGTGGAAGGAGCCTTTCTGAATATAAAAAAAAAACCCTGTTCTGGTGTGGAATGTGCAAAGGAGATCCTGAGGTCAGGCCAGTTTCCTGCTGGTGTCAAGGAGATGGGTCTTGGTGTCTGCACATTCCGTGGTGGTCGCTGGGCTTCTGCCACAGGGATGTTTGAGAGCTCTGACCAGGGGCTGGCTGTGGAGCTGGACAGGCCTTGTGGATGTCAAAATCATGGAGCTTCTCTGTTGGAAAGCTTCTGTGGAAAGCCCCTGCTCCATCCTCCTCAACAGCATTAAAAGTGTTTTAAATAAATGAGAACAGACCCAGTTATTCCAGCACATGTGTGGCATAAGAGAGCTTACAGTGGTTTTTTACTTTTGGGTGGTTACTTAAATGTCTCTGGTTGTAAAAAACATGAAATGGTAATAAAAACATAAGCAAGATGTCCTTTTTCAGATCTGCTTTAATTGTAATAGCTTAAGAATGTTAGTTATGGAGAAGTATAATGGAGGTCCACCACTGTCAGTAGTTTGAGGAATCCATATGTAAAAGGCATTTTACAAGGTAGGTTCTGCAGGAACAGCACTAGATGTGCTGTGAAGGAAACCCTTGAAAGAGAAATGTTTAACATGCTTTCAAAAGTCCTTGGAAAAATGCAGTTGACTTTTTTTTTAACCTAAGTTGAATCCATTCCATAGTGCTGGCAGTAGGTGTCAGTGTTGCCTGTCTGAAGAAAGGGGTAGGAAAAGAAAGGGGTAGGAAAAGTTAACTCGAGGTTGCTTATTCAGAAGTCCTTATTTTATAAGCTCTCTTAAAGTGTAAATGTGCTGTTCCTTGATTCTGTAAAGCATATTTAAACTGAGGCTGTGTCTGTTCCTGTGCCTTTAGTGGGATACAACCCAGGGGGTGTCAGGAAGTTCTGGTTTCGTTCTGGCACAGTCCATTAGCAGAAGGCTCTTGTACCACCAAACATAAAGTCTTTGTTGAATAGAAAGAAGCAAACATGTGCAGCTCACCCTGATTGCTTTATTCACGTGTTTTTCACATTTCTTGTGCACTTCCATGGAGTATGAACATACTCCATTAAAAACAGGTCCTGGCCTAACCCTTCGCTCCTGGAAAACTTCACAGTGAGAGTTTGTGTGGCTGATCTCTGTATCAAAACTACTTTGGGGGGGAAGAAGTGATGGCACTGTTTTCCTCAGAAGCTAAAAGTTGTGGATAGGCCTTAATGGAAAGCACGTGCTCAGCTGAAATTGTGTTGGTTTAAAAAAATTAATTAGCAATGACAGTATGTGTGAGCAGTAGAACTTTTTTTGTCTGTTGGATCAAAGTAGCGCCTGTGTGCTCAGGTGCTGCCTTACAGGGATTTACAAGTTAATTAAACAGGAGGAAAAGGTAAGGTGCAAAGCTCAGCTTTACACCAGGAAGTTCTGGGCACCTTTGCAGCCCAGGAACCTTCCTGTTCCAAGGCAGGGACAAGATCTTCAGGTGAACGTGAGGTTGCTAATAAGTTGTTTGTGGCACGTGGAAGGGACTGATGTTCTTCCGGCCATTGGCTTTTAAAAGGGCTCACTAACAAAACCTGGAAAAGCTCAAATTTTGAGTTTTTTGCTCCTTGTCAGATTTCCTGAAGAGAGGTCACTGAAAGACTTTTTCTAAATATTATGTTGCTGGTAGTAATGGGTTGTGCAGTAACATGTTTCACCTTTCACACAGAGCTCAGGAAGGGCCAAATTCATCTGAGCTCATGTTCTGGACGTGTCTCCATAATCAAGTTCTCAGCACGTTTGCGGCACTAATGGGAATAGGTTTATATTTAGCGTTCTCTTGGTTTTCTAGCCTTTCTTTTCTTTAAGCTTTGAAAAACAGACCTTTCAGTATTAAGTGGTGTTGGCAAGATGAGATGTCACTAAAGAAAGGGCTTAAAATCCTATATGTTAAAACTTTTCTTCAGTTTTAAATACAAAAACTAATATAGTGTATTCTGCAGCTTTTCTTGATGATACTTAGAGAGCAGTTGGCCTGTGCAAGTATGTGAGTGCCTGAAATCCTCCCAAATCCTGCCTGGAGACAAAAAGTGCTCTAAGGACTAGTGAAGATCTGCCCCTTTGAAGTTCAGCTTCATATGGTTTTATCTCTGCAGTCAGAGCTGCTCTCTGTGTGGTTTAACCATCCCTTCAGCAGATGGCATGGCATGTTTGGGGGGTTTACCCAGCCAGTTAGGGCAGATTGAAAACATTTTGGTTGTATTTTTGTTTAAAAAAATAGTGGTTTTTAACAACATCATCATCATCTGCTATTGGTGCAATTTGAGTGCTGGATGGGTAGAAGAGCAGCTCCAGGCAGCTGCTGTAATATTACTGGTATCTAATCTGGCTGAATCTGATTTAAATAATATTTCAAGGTGTTAATCTGTCATAGGGCAGAGTAGGGTTCAAGTGACAGGCTTTGCTCTGGGGTTTACCATTTGTAATACAACTGCTCATGTAAGGAAGAGTGTGTTTGTCTTGTCACTGAAGAGAGATTATTTAAGAACACAAATGTAGGTATCATTTGTCCGGGATCTGAAATGCTGATGTTCATACAATCACCTTCAAGTGAGCAAGCCTAAAACACGGGGACATGATATAAAGTCAGCTTTTGTTTAGCTCTGCTTATCTTAGGGAAGATGCTTTTAAATAGCTGTGCTGCTTGTGTTTAAATTCCTCCAGCTTTATTAGAACTTTTACAAGTGAATCTCTGAAACTGGAAATGGAGGCAGCACACCTGGTCAGTGTAGGCAGCTGTGGTGGGGAAATGCTCATTAGTAGCTCTGAGTAGTTTGTCTGAGACACCAGTCAGTGGGACTGTGTGTGCCAAATGTAGGAACTGCCCTCAGGCAGCTGTTTTTAACACATGGAGAGGATGCTGCAAGTGAAGCTGCTGTTCCTAAGCTCTGAGCAGGGTCTTGGTGGGCTGAAGCTGCTCAGTGTGAGGTGTGTCTGGGGCACGTGGGGCTGCTCACAGAACAGTCAGCCCTGAGCAGTGCCAGTGTCCTCCCTGGCAGCTCCGTCACACTTTGCTCTTGTGTGGTGGGTTTAAGCAGCAATTCCAAACTCTAGGCTTCCAGTTGTTTAGTGGGGTGAAAAGGAGGGAAAGCAGGAAGAAGACATGCTCTTATCAGCTGCTCTCTAACTTCATCTGATAACAAACCCCAGGGTGAGCCATGCAAAGCTGTACTGCCCTTGAACTTCCCTGGAGTCCTCTACGTTCATCCTCATCTCTGTGGAAGAAGTGAATCCAATGGAGCTGGGCAGCATCTGGGACTACATGGAAATAGAGCTGCTTTTTGCTGCCCTGTCCCTCGTGGCATTTTGGGAGATGCAGAGAAAGAAGGGGAGGCAGGAGAGAGTTAAATTTTAAAATGTCAACTGACATCTCTCGTTTTCAGCTTTTCCCTTTGCTGTCCTTTTCTCAGAGAAGGGCCCCAGCTCATAGCCCCGAGCAACCCCTTTCTCAGTGGTGCAGTTATGGATGTCCATGCTGTGGGCAGTGCCACATCCTGAGGAGATGGTGTGGATGTGCCAGGAAAGGTGGTCACCAGGAGCCTGGTGCTCTTGCAGTGCCTTGCCCCAGCTTTTCCTGTATCTTGGCAATGAAATTGCTGGCTCGTGTTGCAGACTTTCAGATTTCATGTTGCTACTGCTGATGCCACGCCCCTGTCCCAGCCAGTGTGGAAATACAAGTGTGGGATGGGTTGTAGGATTCCTCTTACCTGACCTATGCTCTGAAATCACTCAGTTCCTCTGCCAGAACATGGCTCTGCTGGTGATGAGTGTGGTTGGTTCTTTTTGATAGCCAACTTTGTTTCTAAACAGGAAACATTTGCACCTGCAAGACTTGGCCCTTTGTCCTGTAGAGGCAGCCAAGGCCAGGCAGGGCAGGGCATCCCTTGGCTTTGGGCAGGCAAACCCAGGATGGATGAACAGGAGCTGCAGTCAGACCTCTCCAGTGCCTCTGTGCCTAATTAATTAGCACTGACATAGATGAACATTATTGCGAGTGTCATCCCTCTTGGCCTGGAAGCCACGTGGGGTGGAGCTGTGGGGTGGTGGCTTCTTGGGAAGCAGCAAAGGAGGTGGAAACTGGGATGGGAATTTTTTTTTTTTTTTATAGGTTCTTTAGGGATTTTAATTGGTGGCATCAGGCTTTTGGACAGCTGTATTCCCAGGGGTTCTCCATGTGTGGTGCTGAGCTGTTGGGGAGCTGAGGCTGCTCAGTCAGCACAGGGGTCCATTTACAAGCCTGGCTGTTGCCAGGAGCTGCAGTGGAGAGCGCCGTGGGTCACGGCCAGGGGAAACAGCCCATGAAGTGTCAGAGAGGGGGAGTCCTTTGTGTGCTCACTGCAGGGTTCAGCCTGCTGCTGCTCTGACCTTCAGATGCCATGGGGAACAAACCACCCCTACAGGGGCAGGTTTTTGGTGTGAACGAGGCAGGCATGTTGCCAGCTCTTGGGCAAATTTGAGTTCAGAGCACTTCTAAAAGAGAAAATGCACAGAGCTGTGCAGAACTTCAAAAATAGCTTTGTTCTGCCTCTCTCTGTTTGTGACAGTGTGTAAAAGATGGTGCTAATGAAGCAAAGTTCAATTAGATGAGAAGTCAGAACACAGTCCTGCACCTTTTCCTGGCTCTGTTAGAATTGGTGAAAAACAGACCATGTCAGAGAATCATCGAACAGTTTGGGTTGGGAGGGACTTTTAAAGACCATCTTGTGCCAAGGGCAAGGACACCTTCCACTGTCCCAGATTGCTCCAAGCCCTGCCCAGCCTGGCCTTGGACACTTCCAGGGATGGGTAGGGGATGCACCAATGTCTGAGGAGCTGCAGAACCCTCCTGTGAGCGTTCTGACCATCCCTGGCAAGTGGGAGTTCTCTCTTCTCTACTGCAGCTGCAGGATTCTGCTTCTCTTGGAAGTAAGTTTAGGTTGGAGTTTGGGGGTGGCTTCCAGGAAAAGTGCAGCAGTTGCAGCTTCCAAACATGAGTCTCCTGAATACTGGGTGGTGTTCCTCCTCCCTCCCTGGGTAAGGCCTGTGTGCTGTTGTCACAGGCACCTTCTCACTTGGGTGGCCAGTGACTGGAGGAACACAATCAAGTGGAGAGCAACTGTTTCCCTTCTTGGGTGGAGCCTGTAACCCATTCAACCTGAATTTGTGCATCTTCCTTTTCATTGTGCAGTGGACTCCAGTTTTAGTCTTGCTCAATAAAATTGAAGCTTCTATTAAGGTTTGTTGGCCAAAGGCAGTGGGATTGTGCTGGTGTCACTGTCCTGCTGGCAGGAGTTAGCATGACGTGTTTATGCACTTGGGAAATCTGATTTGCATCTAATTGACCTTTCTACTAAACACAGTGTCTGGAGTGTGATCTTTTCTGCTCTGGCAACAAGGTTTCTGTAATCGCAAGCTGAGACAGAACAAAAAGAAACTTCCTCTGTTACTTGCCACAAATACATTTGTTCTTTGAGTAAAAAAAAATCAACCCATAAATCCATCCCAGCACTAGAGTTAATCTGTGAATTGGAATAAGAGGACTAGAGACATCTCAGGTTTTGTGGCTTCATTTCTGGAAAAATTGTTTGAGCTTCCCAGTAAGACTCTTCTGTTCCCTTCATGCCCTGGGAGTAGTGAGGGTGATCTGTATCCTACCTGCTTCCCTTAAATACTCCTCACACTGCAGGCCAGGACCTGCCCTGCTGCCAGTGTGATAGACGTGTTTTTTCCTTTTCTTCTCCTTTTCCAAATGGCTCAAAGCATCCATTCCTGCAGTGCACAAATCCACGTGGACTTGGTTATTCAACAGCTTAATTGGAGTCTTGCACATGCAAGGCTCAGATGGAGACTCACATGTCAGCATAGGACTCACATGTGACTCACAGGTAAGACTCAAAACAGTTTGGAAGAATGCTGGAAAGTTATCTGTGCTGTCCTGGGTGAGTTTCTGACAGCACTGGCTCTTGGAGAGGTTTAATGTCATAAATGAGTAAGTCAGACTTGCATTTTGTTCTTTTCTTACTCCCTACTGTCTTCTCTTGCCCTACATCTGCTTTTGACAAATTGTAGGTATAGGTTTCTGAGGAAATTGGAAAGGGAGTATATGATTATAAATTAAAAAATTTTTCTTGTGGGAAAGCAGATGTAGCAAATGATGGTTTAAGGGGTTATGTAAAAAGTACTTTATAGCTGGCTGGCACTCTCCACAATCCAGTTTCTGGGTTGATATTAAGTAGTGTGCATTCCAGGTTTTATATTTAATGGGAAGGTCTTAGCTTATTTTTTCTTTAATAATAGGTTTGGGTACTTTACTTCCAGGATCCTACGTCTCACTTCTTGCCAGAATTGTTCCATTCTATTTTCTAAATCCCTGGTAGTAATTCTCAGTTTAAATTTAGTCTCGCTGTAAACTAAGGTTGTTCTGGCAAATAAGACCAGAGGCATTTATTTCTCTTGTGAGAAGTAGCTGTAGTATGTGACTGCTGTAATTAATTGATGTATTTATGGCTTAAGGGTCCTGTACATGAAAAATCCAGATGTGGCTGATAGAAGCAAATAGATATTTGGAGTGGATGATAGAACTGCAAAATCATGTATCAAATGTCTAATAAAGCCGAGGCTCTTTCATTAATGTAAATACAAGCATATGTGAGCTTAATAGGCACAAGTCTCACTGCACTCCAGCTTTCACGTTGTTACAGATTGCAGCCAGCAAGGAACTTGCTCTATAAACCAGTAAATCACTGCTAATGCACAACCAGGAGGGACCAGGACACTGCAGCCTGTCTGAAAGGGCTTCAGCTGAACCTTCCAACTTAGTTCAGACTGAAAGACAGTAAATGTGTTGTTACAGCACATTCCTGGGCTGTACAGTCAGGTTCTGTTGGGCCAGTGCACTGTGCAGGCCTGGCAGGTCAGGAAAACTGATTGATCTTCTTGACTCTGTCATGGGAAGAAGTCTAAAACTTCCCCTCCAGGGCAGTACCCAGATTGAACTGACTGGCAGAACATTGTATGCTGGAGTTGTTTCAGATCTTCCAGCCAAGGGAGAAAGGGGCCTGTGGGCTTAGATATTTCTTTTATTTTATTTTATGGGGAAGCAATTTGATGTCAGACTTGAAAAGCCTTGAAGAAAGAACCCAAATAGCCTGTGTTTCAGGAACTTGGGATCTAGCAAGCGAAGAGGAGAGATGTTGAAGTTATGCCTGCTGCTTCTTCCTAGACCGAGTAGGGATGCAGCTTTTGTTGGGCTCAGCTTACAGTATGGCTTATGTTTTTAATCTGTCTCACTGTCTCCTAGCCTTCCAAAGGAAGGGAGGGTGTTTTGTTTCCTCTCCCTTTCCCCCATCTCAGAGAGCAGGTGATATGAGAATGGAACAGCAGCCCCGTGGATCCCCACCTCGGGTCCATCCGAGGGCTCAGGAATTTTAATGTCCGCTCTGCTTTCCGGTTTTTCCCAGGCAGCAGCGTGGAACTGGCTGAGGTTGGACAACTGCACAGCAGCTCTGGGGGCCCCAGGCAGTAAATCTGTCCCACTTCCCCTTCCAGTTGCTGTGCTGCTGGCTGACAATGGCTGGGAGCTCTGCAGACACGAGCTGACGACACTGTTGGCTGAACCATCCCTTCAGAAGGGCTGGAGTTTCTGCTGGAGCTGCCTTGGCTCTCTCAGCCCCAGAGGAAATTTGGTAACAGGCCAGTGGCCTCTTGAAGCCCTCAGTTAGCTTCTTAAGTGCTGTGGATGTGATAATTTTAATAAAATATATTGAAAAATGAAGTCTCGAACGACGTAGGAAGAATCCTGCCTTGGCTGATAGCACGTGGGTTGTGCCATCCGTGGGCTCAGCCTTGGCACTTCCTAAGCCAGGCTGGGCTGTGCTCAAAGCACAGCTTGGGCTGACTTTGGGCTGGAGCACTGGACCTGCATTCAGCCTAGAAATGGGAACAAGGTGCAGTCAATTAGGGTTGGAGTTTCTCTCCATTCGTTCTCTATAAATTTTAATCCAGATTTATGGTGTCAGCTTGCCGATCTCCATCCACTGCTGCAATCATAATTGCTTCCACCAAGGGCTGTCTTGTACGTGCAGAAATGATGGACAAAATTTCCATGCTGGCATTCCTATGGCTTGGTTTGTATTCCCCTCATTGGATGACCACAGATTTCCACGTGGGGACTGGTTTTGGCTGGGAAAGGGAGATTTCTGTTCGTAGTTGCTGCTTTTGTGACATGGAGTCCCTAAAATTTTAATCTTGGAAGACTTTAACTTTGGATGTGGTCGTGTTCCTCCTGTTACCATTTGAAAGTTCTTGGAACAGCAGTGAACATCCTGGGATTGAGTCAGGCAGTGTCAGAAAATGCTCTGCCTTGCAGTGGAAATGGCACTGTTTGGCATCAAGGCAGCCAAGTTTCACTGCTGGGGTTTTACAGTGCAAGAAATGGCTGGATGATGTTTGGCTTACAAAGAAATCCATTTCTTATTGAAAGCAGACTTGATTGCAGAGCAGTTTTTGTAGGTTGGGGTATATCTTTAGCTATCAATTCACCCAGCTGAACCAGTATTCCACAATATGGATTGTTTTGAGGAGTCAGCCTGAGTGGATGTTTGTTCCTTATACTTGGGCAAGGGGAGAACTTAGTTACTACAAAATTTGTAGGTTGTTAATGAGAATTGATCAAATCACTGTGAGGAGCTCACATGGCAAATGACCTTCCTAACAATTTATCAGTTACCTAAATCACAGGATACTGGGAGCTGAAACACTCTTTCAGTGAGTAAAACACCTCCCAGCAGTCAGGATTTGCTGCCTCGGTGTCGGGATGTGAAAACTTGTAAAACTTTCTCTTAATCACATGACGGACTAAATGGAGAAAGTTCTCCCAGTGTAAAATGAGATGGAGAGGAAAGGCAAGTGTCACTCAGTTGTTACTCTTCGCCTAAAAGTTTTAGCTTTGGGTGAGGCTTTCTTGGTAAGAAAACGTGACGGACTTTTGGGAAGGGGCAGGCTGGGATGTGTGGGACGGAAGCCTCAGCCCCTGCTGCAGGACGTGCCACAGCTGTAACTTCTCTTCTCCCTGCAGGCTCCACAGAGCCCAGTGTGCAATCAAACAGACTCAGGTAACTGTGCAGAGGATAGGGAGGGAGATTGAGGAGAAGCTGAGATGTACATCCACACGGAACGAGCTGGTACGTTGCATTCCTTACAACCTCCTTTCGTGGGCTCGCTGAAGCGTCTGGCTCATGTCTTGATCCTAAGCTTGGCTTTTTTTAGCACTTGAACTTAAAATCTTTCTTCAGGCCTGTCATTTCAAATGGGAATTCACCTGAGGGCTGTGTGATGTAATGGCTGTGAGTTGTGTGTGGTGCTCAGCTGGATTGATAGACTCCTTAGCCTATTTTTACCTTTTTTTTTAAATGCTATAAAAGCATAAACATTGCACAGTGCACGGAAGAGGCTTTTCAGGAAAAACAAACTTGTAATGATTTAGATCAATCTTGACAGCAACCTGTGGTGGATTCAGGGTGAGGTGAGTCTACTGGCTGTACCTTGCTGCACCCCAACTCCCTTTGGATGAACAGAATTCCTGCAGAAGCTGTCACTCAAGTGACATGCTCGTTTTAAGCAGGAATTGTACTGGATCTTGCAATAGCTTTTGACAGTTTGTTTTGCCTGCCCTCTTCCCCTCTCCAGAGGAGTCTGTTGGCACTGGTTTCTGCTTTCTGCCCAGCAAAGCTGGGCTCAGCTCAGAGCAGTGGGTTTGACAGAAAAGAGGTGGCCCGTGGTGACTTCCTTGCATTGGTGCTCACTGGCACATGTCTGTGTGTGGGACACGGATGAGTTGCTCTCCTTCCAAAGCAGAAAACCATCAGAGTCTTTGGGAATCTGTTGCCTGTGGTAATCTGTGAACTCAGCCTTCAGTCTGGCAGGCACTAACCTTGTCCTGTTTATTCCTTCCCTCCTGTACCCTTTTTCGTGGAACTGCTTCCATGCAGAAAAACTTGCCTTTTCTTTTTTTTTTCAATCTGTGTTTCTCCCAACAGAAGAAGGAGAGTGAATGTTTACAGCTGAAGATCCTGGTGCTACGTAATGAACTGGAGAGGCAGAAGAAGGCCCTTGGTCAAGAAGTAGCCTTGTTGCACAAGCAAAAAAGTAGTTTGAGTGACAGAGGTGAGTGTAGGAACCTCAGCCTGGTTTATGGTCATGGTGCCCAAAATGTCATGGTTTCTGTTTCAGTTTTATTTATTGTCTGGCTCTAACATGCTGTGTTTTTTCTTTATCTGAAATCTGCAGGCAGGTATAATTTCTTCACCATCTGTGTTACACTGAGTTTTGGGTAGCAGTTTGTAGTCTTGTAGTCTTGTCTCTAAATAACTTCTTACTGTGACACCTCTCTAAAGTGATCTTTAATCTGTCTTTAATTAACATTTTAGGAGAAAATAGGAAGAGCTGCACTGTAATACAGTAAACAGTGGCTTTGTAATGTCAGGGGAGAAGTTACTGTTCCTGTGATTAGGATTCCAGTTCGAGTGTTAGGAGAAAAAAATCCCTCTTAATAGGGATAAGTGAAAGGTGAAATGCTCAGTCATCCTGGTATTTTCCTGTACTGGGAAGGTGTCCTACAGGAAAATGCTGCATCACTGCCCCTTTGGAGCTCACCAAGGCCAAGCTACACAAATGCTTGATCTTGTTGCAGGATTTTTTTTGTTGTTTTTAGTACCTATTTGAGTCTCAAGTAATGAGTCACTGCTAAAATGAGTTTTTTGCCATGTACTTCATCCTGGCTGTGCAAGGATTGGGGTGCCATACTTCATTCCTGCCCTGCTTGGCCATGAGGGGAACAGGTATGAAAGGAAGCTGAAGTTTGGTTGTGTTTGGATGGTGAGTGGGTACATGGAGATCCCACTGTGCTGGCATTCCCTACTTTGGGAGCATACCATGGAAAATGGGAAGAGTTCAGTGGAGGATTATTGCCAGCTTTTGTGTCAGTATCTACTTTTAAAACTTCTGCTAACTAAGAAAATACCTGATACTATTTTTTTTCCCCCCTGATTCCTCTTGTTTAGAAAATGCATTTGGGACTGAATATGAGAAACTTGGAGAGCACAACGAATCCCTGTGTGAATTAAGGAAGGAATGCACTGCCAAGAGGTAAAAGGGCCTCTGCTTGTTCTGCAATTGGAAAAGAAACACAAGCTTGAGAGTAGGCCATTGGAAATGGGACTTCTGGCACCAAATCCTTCCTCCTGTGGCCCCAAAACTTCTGTTAAAACATCTCTGCTACAACTTGCAGATATCTAAAGGGGGGATTACCAGTGGCAAGTCTAGAAGAGGAGAAAACAAGATGCTTGGTTGCCTGTGTGGGCTCTGGTGGGACTTTTAGGTCTGTCTTAGTGTAACAGCTCCGTAATACCTAATTCTCAGTCAAAAAACCTCTGAAATGTGAGGAACATGTGAAAACAACAACTTCTGTCTGCTGTGGTGCTGTTTTGGGTGGAGTTACCCAGCTTTTGGGGAGGGCAGGGGATACCTGGGGAGCTGCAGGAGGGAGTCTTATTTAAGGTTTTTGAGGGAACTAATGAGTTGGGGATCTCTTTCCCCCAGAGAACAGCTTTTGAAGACAAATGCCCAGCAGACTATTCGATGCAAGCAGCTGCTGTCAGAGCTGTCCTACATCTACCCCATTGATCTGGTATGTGTGCAGCACCCTAAAAATCTGCCTGAGCTGAAATGAACTCCCTGTTTAGTGCAGTGCAAGCAAATATCCTCTTTTATTCATGATGAAATTTGCTCTTTGCTCATCCTGTTTATTCCAGCTTCTTCTTACATTTGGTCCTTGGATTTGCAAACTTCCCAGGGAGGGGACTCCACTGCAATGGTAGAATAGCTGTAGCTCTAATTTAATGGATATTTGCCACGTTGTTTGCAGTGGTGTAAAGTAAACCTGACAGTAGGTGAGCTGAACTCTAACAGAGTGCACAGAAACAGATGTCAAAATGTTGAACTCCAAAACCTTTTATATAATGATTTACAATGAAGCTCTTCCTTCTTTAAAAAAGTTGCATATATTTTCTGAGTTTTGTGAAATGTGGATTAAAATACTGTGTCAAAGTCACTCTGAGTTTAACTGGATATTTAGGTTTTGATTTGGATTTTTTTTTTTTTTCATAGCTTTGTTGTCATTGGATTTTATGCAGGTTTTGGTTTTCTGGATGTTATTGTTCCATTCTCACTTTCCACTGTTGATTTTAAACTTACAGAATGATCAAAAGGATTACTTTGTTTGTGGAGTCAAGCTTCCTAATTCTGAAGACTTTCAAGGTAGCTGAACATTCTTAATGTAGCTGTTACAGTTAACACTGCTTCTAAATTTCATGGAATTAAGTAAACTGATAATAATGGCTTGGGATCCAAATTTTTGACCAGAAAGATCTAGACTAGGAAAAAAAAACTTAGGAATTGTTTATCCCTGCTCCCTTGCTGCTGCAAAGGAGGTTTCTGTTGGCTCTTGGAAAAGCACCTCTGTGTTCTGAGACTCCAAACCTGGAGTTACCCAGAGGGGCTGTGGAGTCTCCATCCTTGGGGATGCTCAGAGCCCAACTGGACACAGCCCTGGGCAACCTGCTGCTCCCTGCCCCTTCCCAGAGGTGCTTCCCAAACCCAGGGATTCTGCAGAATATTTGAGTCTGACCTAAAATTCCTCTGGGACCACTTCTAGTCCATCAGTCTCGCTGGGGCAGCAGGCAGGAATCCCCACTGGGTTTGCTGGAGCTGCTGGTGAAATTCTGGGATAAATACCTCACCAAAAGGAGCCTTTAAACCTCTGTGACAGCATGGAGTGCTTTACAAGTCAGCTGCTGCTTTAACTGTCGACCCTCATCCTCTTGCAGAGGCAAATATTTCATGTGCCTGTGTGTACAGCAGTTGTACAGGTAACTGCATGCACTCAGCTGCACGTGTTTGGTGTGACTGGAGCTGCAGTAAAATGCCCTGGAGAACTTCCCAGTATTTGCTCACTCTAGTTTCTTGAGCAAAAACCTCCATCTGTTGTCTAACTCTTTAAAGCCATCCCATAGTAACTAACTTGTACTGACAATATGTGTATCAGATGCAGAATAGTGGGGGAATAATCTTTAAAACAAATTAATTTGTCAGCAGGACAAAACCCAGTCTGTTTCTTTGTTTTCCTGGTTGCACTGAGTGTTGTAATGAACTCAGTTGGGTAATTCTTGAGGACTCACTGGTGTGCATCTTCTGGCCCATTTTCAATTTCCTGGCATTAATTCCTTACAAAAGAATTGCTAATTCTTTATCCAAGGCTCTAGAAATACTGTGTTGTGATGAAGAAGTACTAAGTATTCAGCTTATTGAAACATGCAGTTAAATTTGAAACCTGGCATGGATCTTATCTCACTCAGTAGGTAATATTTTTTTAAAAACTTGGCATCTGAAGGATCAAAAAAAATTGATTCCCTAAAAAGCCAGTTTTGCTGCTGGTCCTCTTTGACTTCATGGGATTCCCTTGTGCATCAGGAGGGGTGACTCTTGTGCTGTTTGTATCCCCTACAAAGAATAAAAATCAGAGAAAAAGGAAAGGACAAGCCCTGAGGTGGCTAAAGGATGTCATTTGAATCACCAGACCCGGGTGTATTCTCAGCAGGTGAAGCTCCAAGGTTGAAACCTGAAATGTCAAATTAAAAAGGATACTTTCAACCAAGGGGTTAACCCTAGTTTTTGCAGTTGCTGGCAGAGCTCCTGCCCTGGGGAGGGTGTCTCTCCAAGTGACCTCACTGGTGGCTGGAGTTGTGCAGCAGTGCAGCCTTCCCCTGACCCTGGCAAGTCCACCCACACAAATGCACAAAGCTTAAGGCTTGACTTTTGTCTTGGGAACCCTGTTCCACTTTTCCCATCTTTCCTTGGCCCTCCCCCAGCCAGGCAGTTCAGCTGTGGACGTGTAAAACTGGCAGGAGAACGAGCCACGACCAGCTTTCCATGAGAGCCAAACACAGGGAGTGCAAAGCTCTCCAAAGTGACTGAAGTGTTCCTAAGTTCTGGTTTCTGAGGGCTGTGTTGCCTGTGGTGCTCTCTGAGCAGCAGCATTCCCTGGATCCAACGGTGGAATCTCTTTGTCCTTGCAGCCAAGGATGACGGGAGCATCGCCGTTGCCCTGGGCTACACTGCTCACCTGGTTTCCATGATCTCCTTCTTCCTGCAAGTGCCACTCAGGTATCCCATCATCCACAAGGGCTCCCGCTCCACCATCAAAGACAACATCAACGACAAGCTCACCGAGAAGGAGCGAGAGTGAGTATGTTGGGAAGGCACTTCCCTCACAACAAAAAAATCAACACCAACCCCCCCCCCCTCCTGAACAGGTTTGGGTGCTCTGAAGTGACACACAGTTTGTCTCTCCTTGAAAACAACAAATCAACAAGTCACCACCAAAACAACTCTCACCTTGAACGGTTTTGAGTCCTCTGAAGTGACAGGGAATTTGAAGGCACTGTTTCCAGCACTCGTTGGAGTTTCTCGTGTTGGAATTCTGGGAATTCAGCTTTGTTGTTCTCTCTCTGTTGGCACACACACGCCTCTGATTTGGCTTCCAGTAATGCTAGAAAAACTTAAATAGTGTTTCTTATAGTGCTGGTTGGAAAAATTGCCCTTTGTGTTTTGCTACTGGCTGAGGGAATAAACTGCAGGTGGCAAGTGCAGCCTCACTGGGAGCTACTGCCAGTGCTGGGCAGAG
Source organism: Chiroxiphia lanceolata (assembly GCF_009829145.1). NCBI lineage: Eukaryota > Metazoa > Chordata > Aves > Passeriformes > Pipridae > Chiroxiphia > Chiroxiphia lanceolata. Next base: position 119,606,478 of record NC_045638.1, read on the forward strand.
AAACGTGAGGGAACAAATTTTCTCTAACACAGAGGGGTTTTAATCCATTGAAAAAGAGCGCAGTAAACTGCCACCTACTGTAAATCAGCTTAATGTTCAGTAAAGAGCTTTTTGTTTGCTCTGTAATCGTTGTCTTTCAGCATAAGAATCCAGATCAGGATGGAAGGGTTTTATTGTGCCTGGCTGGCAGGATGGGGATGCTTGGAGGGGTCTGATTTCTCTTTGAAGCTTAGTGGCTTTGGGCAGGACAGACAAGGTAATTTACCTTAAGAGTTGGAATCACTCAGGTCTTCTTGTTTTGACACATTAAATGCAACTACATAATGATGTCTGGCAGAGTAATTTTGATGCCATTTTAATAACTTGTCCAAACACTTCCTGGGTGACTTAACAGAACATTAACTTGTTTTGCTTCAGTGTGGGTCTTGAGGCATATGGTCATATCCTTCCTGAGCATCACTTGGAGAAGGATTGCAAGCTAGAACATTTATATCTGCAAAACACATTTCTGAGGAGTAGAGCTGCCTGTGTGTGGGTGTGTAAAGATTAACCCAATTTCCTGTTGTCTGAGACAGATTGGAGGGTTTAGTCCTTCAGGCTACAGCCTTCCAAACCCCCATGACTTAATCCTTGATTTCACAATAGATTTGTGGAAAGGAGAAAGTTTAGCTAAGAGTATGAATCCCTGTTGGGCCATTTACCTGTGTTCTGCAAGATTTTTTCAGGATTAGCTCCTGCCTGAGAATCTTCTCTTCCCAGCTATTGGAGAGACAATCCCACCAACTCTCAAAGGACTTTGGTTACTACAGAAAACCTCAAATGTCATAAATTGCAGTTTTCTTTCTAAACTCATGGTTCGTGTTTCTCCCTTGCTCCTGACTGCACTGAGCACAGCAATTAACATGCATTATTAAATTTCTTTATTTCAGTCACCTGTCCTTTAGCAGCTTTTCAAACTCCAACATAAACTGTTGAGTAATTGCAGTGAGGTAATCCCTGTATTTAATCTTTATTATAACACATACATCCTGATTACTGACTATGTTAAACATTTTACTTGGCTTTGTACTTCTTTTTTTTTTTTTTTTTTGATGGCAGGGTTGCCCCAAGATCCTTATTAGGAGCTTCTAGAAGTTGTGCTTTGGGGGGAATAGCTGAGTTTTTTCACTCCAGAGCAAATTAATAAGTAAATGTGTGTATTTTTAAAGTTGTAGTGTATAAAGGTGCTACTACACTTCCAAGTTTCTTTTCTCAGTGCTCTGGTCTGGTTGGCAAGGTGGTGTTGGGTCATAGTTTGGACTCCATGGTCTTGGAGGTCTTTTCCAACCGTAATGATTCCGTGATTCCTGAGGGTGGAATGAGGCATGGAATGACTGCCACGCAGTGTACGGGCAGCCCTGCAATCATAGGGATATCAGTGTTTATAATCCATTCAGTAAGTGTGTTCCTCTTTATTCAAAATAGTTTAGGTACTACTAAAACACGAGTTTTTCTTCATGGGAAGGGCTGTCCAGCCCTGGCACAGCTGCCCAGGGCAGTCCCCATCCCTGGAGGGATTTAACAGCCCTGTGGATGTGGCACCTGGGGACATGGCTCAGTGGTGGCCTTGGCAGTGCTGGGGAATGGTTGGGTTTGGGTCATTCTTAAAGATCTACCAACCTACATGATTCTGTGGACATATAACTCCCAGATTTAAGCTCCTTGGGACAGCAGCTTGTTCCTCTGTGCAGTGACAAGCAGCATGTTTGCAGAATAAACCACCTCAGTTCCTTGGCTCTGTTCTGGTGCAACTGAAACCTAACACTTCATCACATTCTCATCAGCAGCGTGAGAATGCCGGGATTAAACTCTTTCTGATGTGTCCTGACACTGTGTCTGTCGAGCCCTACATTTCATGCTTCTGTTAGTCTGCTCCCAGAGTTTTGAATGCAGAGTAGCTTCCAGCTCAGGGCAAAATAAGGATTGTTATGTCTGGAGTGGGACATACGCTGTGAAATTCCCTGTGTTGGCGTTGCTCCTCCTATCATAGTATTTTGTAGTATAAACAGTTTGGAAATATATATACCCCTCTAAGAAAAATAATGGGGTTTCTGGAGTTTAATCACCTTTCTAGTTACCCTACATGTGTCTGGACAGGTGAAATGCACATTCAGAACAATTATTTCTGTTGGACTTTTGCATTGTCACTCATACTGTGTCTTTTAAAAGATTTTCAAGAGCTCTTACTTCCCTGCTGGGTGAGTTGGAAACGAGAAGGGTTTCAAGAAATAGTTCTGCTAACAGGGTAAGCCCCCAGGGTTGGAGGTGCTTCAGCAGTGCCCAGCACAGGGCATGGGCACTGCCCTGGTCCTGCTGGTCAGGAAAGCTTGCATTGTGTTGTGTGTGCTTCACAGTGTTAAATTGGAGTTACTGACAGTGGAAGTTCTGATGGGAAAAGTTTCTTCTCAGGCTCTCTGAATAAAACCAATGTGGAATTCCTTGCCAGTTCTGCCCCAAAACTGCTTCCAAATTACCTTCCTCAGTGTGTTGTCACACCTCAAAGAACTGGAAGACAAGCTGTATTTGCAAATAGGTGTTGCTGAACCAGCCTGTGGATAATGCTGGAGCATTTGGAACCCACTTGTGGAATGAGCACAGTCTGTAAGTGACCCTCACTGCTGGGGCCTCCCTCCAGCTTGGAAGAAGGGGAAAATCAGTGTCTCAATTTTAACAGGCTTGGTCCAGCAGCACTGAGGAGGTTCCTGCTCTGTGCCTGGGAACAGATGAGCCACTTGCAACAAAGCAACCTGGAAAATGGGGACACCAGCAAGTGAAGGGTAACTTTTCACTGACATGAACGTTCCCCAGCTCAGTGGAGAAGTCTTTAATCATATTTGGGGCTTGGGCTGAGATAATGAAATGGCAGCTTTGGGGAGAAATCTTGGCAAACTTAAATCAGATGGAGGGAGATGTTTGGTTGAGAAATCCAATAGCTGTCAAAGCAGAGCTGAATCTTTGGGGTAGATGGAGTGTGTGTTAAGTGTGCAGCTATATTGCTCAAAGAATGCTTTCTGCCATGAACTTCTCTTGAACTGTATTTTTACATTCTACATTCTTGAGGATATTTAGCTCGAATCCTGGCTTATTTTATTCTTGATTACCAAAATAATGCTCGTGCCTTCAGTGGGTCAGCAAATATTGCAGTGCATAGATTAAGAATTAGATCAGGTGTTCTTTAATAAATTTAGGTCCTGTTAACACTCTTTCTGGGAACTGGAAGTTTTTACATGCTCCTGGCCAGGCTGAGAGAGCAGATTTTTGTTTACTGCAGTGGATGAGACCACTGACCCCAGACATCTCCAGCTGAGAAATGTTTCTGTGAAGACATACTAGGCTTAATTTGCTCCCATTGGAACACTATACTCCTGATGAGATTCTTTTTCAAAACATGACTTCATTGTTTCAAATAAGCAGGGACTTGCCCTGTGTAAAGTGTCCTCCAGTTAAAAATGATCCTCCAGTGGCAGGAGATTTACAGTTCTGATAGCAAGGTTTGTGCTCTGCCCTTCCAGACAGCCCCTGTGCTGTGACATCCATCATGGCTTGGATGGTGCAAGCCTGGAATCCAAGCTGAAATCTGTCACAAAATGCCCAATTAACAAAAAGCCATCAGTGTCAGTGGCTCCATGGGTTCCTCTCTGTGCTTGGGGCTCTTTGAAAGCATTATTTGCTGGAGCAGTGGAATGATTCCCTCTTGTATAAATTGGTGACTGTTATCAGGAACTGCCTGACTTTCAGAATCTGGGTCTTTGCTTTTGTATTTTCTCCCTCCAGTCTGCCCACACTGAAGCTGCTGTGCATTGTCCAAGAGCAAGGGCACAGTAGTTACACTTATCACAGAGAGATGCTCCTGCTTTCCATTATCACCACCTTAACTATTCACACAGGCATTTTGAAAATACACTGCAGAAAGTCACACTGCTAATGTTTTCCTTTCTCACTAAACTAATTATCTCTGTGTTGTGCAAAGCTTGAAGGAGGATGTGCTTTTCCCCCTTGGCAGTCTGTATTTTTGTCATCAAGTTTGTTTTACAAGTGTAGCTTTTCCTCTCAAGTAGGAACTCAAACCCATGTAGTAATCCAGTCTGAATTCCCTTGGGACTTGGGATTCATATTCATGCCTTAATCTCCAACAAGTAAAGTGTACACTTGCCTTCCTTTTTCCTGCCTTTTCATTTAATTTTGGGTCTTCTGCTGAAGATCTGTGCCAATCTCTGCTCTGAGGCTGACAGAACTGTGGTGCAGCTTTTCTGAGAAGGAAACAGATTTTAAAGCTGTGCAGCCAAAGCTCCTTGTGCCCTGTCCTTTAGATGGGATGCTAAGAGGTTGGAAGTGCTGGGATTTTGGTGCCTGTGGCTTTTGAGCAGCCTACCTTTCCTAATATTTGATTTGAAGTGTCCTGGGGAATCCTGATTTCAAGTGCTGGCTGGACAGTGGTGGTCGTTCTCACTTAAAAGGGTTTGCTTTCTTCTGGTTCAGAGAAGTCCCAGCACTTTTAAATAACAAAGTTTGCTCTGCTGGATCCAACATTCCCTTGCAGTGAGCAAACAGGATGTGGTTGGGCTGGGGGGAAAACCCTCCTTCCTCCCTTGCAGACCCCCAAAAGGGCATGAGGGTGAAAGAACTCAGGAGATATTTAAACCTTTTTCTTGTACACTCCTCATACTTCAGGTATATCAAGCAAGAACTTGTGACTTTTTCAGGTCATTATCTTATCTGGATTGGGCTGTTTAGTTCTGTCCTTGTGTAGAGTGTCCCATCAGTAGATTTAAGCTTGAGTCTCATCATTTTCTTAACTGCCCCATTTTTTGTGGTGTTGTGTGAGGCACAGTTGTTCCCTGGATCTGATGGATGGCTCTGTTATCACACCAGTGTCTTACAGACACACAAATTACATCAGTTCTTTATCTGTATAATAGTGAATAATTGGGTTTCAGCTGCATCCTGCCAAGTCTGCTCCAGAGCCATCTCCCTGCAGCCATCCTGCTCACTGTCCTGGGAAATGAGAAGTGAAGGAAAAAGCCAGGTTGAGTTTGTTCTCTGACAAATTTGGTGCAGTTGGCCAGGAAGTGTCAGATACTGTAAATACAGCGATGTCAAAATACAGTGGTGCTGGTTTTATTTAGTCTTGGGACTAAGATTCCAGTCTCTAAGGTCCCTTCCTACCCAGGCCCTTCTATGAGAATTAAGTGTTCCTAGGGCATAAGTGTCCTTGCTGTTAGTTTGACTTGCAAAGCTACAAATACTCCTGGTCTTCAGAGTTCTGAATGATTTTGGAAATTAAGGCTTTATAGCACAATTCTAGACTAGGTTTGGAATTTTACTCACATTGGCCAAATGGGATGTAAGGTGCTATTGAAACTGTGCCACACTTCAGCCTGTGGAGGACAGTCAGATGGGAGGTGTAAAAATAATTATTCTACCCCCTTCTTCTCTTCAGAGCTTTCTGAAGTAGAGATTAAACTTTGATATAATTTGGGCAGAAGTCTGAACAGAAGAGAGAATAAAAGATCTAAAACACATGGTGTGACACCAAAGTAGAAGCAGGTGAAGGCAGTTGAAAATGAAGCAATTTCTTAAGCTTTAAAAATAGTTTGTATTAAAGACAGGCTGTTATAGACAATAAAAATGGGCCACCAGTATATTGGTACACGTGTGATAGTTCTGGATGCAGAGGAGTTCATAAATCACAGGACACAACAGCAAATGTACCTGGGCTTGAATTCATAGGAGATGCTTGAGGTTTGCAGTAAATGTATGGAATAAGGATTCTTTCATCTTTCCCTCACAGTTACCGTGTGCCTGAACCAACAATCCCGGGATTCTCTTGCATGTTCATCAAACACTGAAGAGACTCTGTGAAACAGCTAAAGATGAGCTGAGGATCTGAAATTAGAGGAGCTCTTGAGGGCTCAGAAGTGCTTGTGTAAGGCCAGCTGAGAAAGGTGGGACAGTGCAGAGGAGTTTTCAGTGGTTGGAGTAGAATATTCAGCACAATTTCTCTGAGTTGTAAGAGAGGTCTAATGCTTAAACCACCACCACAATCAGGCTGGTTTTAGCTTTGAACCAGGCCTGTGGTTTTCCAGAATCAATTTCTGCAGGCAGCTTGACAAGATCTTTTTTTCTTTAATCAGTTTTCTGTTTTTTAAATACACCTGTATTAGTGAGCAGTGGAGGCACTTTAGTATCAAATTGTTGCCCAGGCTGTCTTATCAAAACCAGGGGTTTAATCCATATATTTAGAAGGCAGTAAGAGATGGGTTGCAACCCTTTGTTAAGGAGTAACTGATACTCCTTATGAGTCACTGTTAAAATTACTCCTGCTGTCTGCCCTGCTCTTTATAGACAGATCATCTGCTCAGGGTGTATTAGGGCTGTGTTTTAAGGAGTCTTAAGTGCTGTTGAAATATTATATTCTGTAGTTGTGAGTAAATATCAACATATTTTTCCGAGGGCACAGGTTGAACCTGGCTGAGCAGAAGCTGTTTAGTTCAAAATTGCTGCCTGCTCACGTGGCAGGGGATGGTCTCCTGCAGTGGTAAGTGCTCCTCTGAGGAGAACCAGAGGTTGACTCAGAACAGAATTCCTCTTACTTGACAGCTTCTCTCAGATGATCTTTTCTGGTGATCACACAGCAGGTACCTGTAGCCTGTGTTTTTTCTTCTTCCCCCTTGGAATTTGCCATCTCAGGGTAGGTGTCTGTGTTCTGCTTTAAAGGAGCTTCAATGATCTCTTTTTTTTTCCCCCCCAAACATACCAGGAAGAAAGGAAGGTGCACTTTGGAGCAGAGTGGGCAGGCAGAGGCCATTTTGCAGTTTATTACGTGCTTTGTGTTTATAAAAGTACTGAAATAGTAGTTTTCAAAAGTATTTAGGATAACTAAAACCTTGCACAGCAGACTTAGCTTTCTGCAGCGTGCCAGAGGGAGGGGTTGAGCTCCCAGTCCTGCTTTTCTGTGGAGCAGGCAAGAAGAATTGGATGTGGGGAGCCAGCAGTTGGAGTCGTGTTCGATTATAGTCAGCGAAGCACTGTGTGAAATGTTGGGGTTCCTCTCCCTCCAGTTCATTGCTTGTGACCAGGCTTAATGGGCAAGCAAGATAACACCCAGAGACAGACAGAACAGTTGGGGATCTTTGTCTCTGGAGCCCTGAATGTGCACAGCCAGAGACAGCACTGACAGTTCTCCAGACTGGCCTGTCAGTGATTATGCTGGGAAGGCTGACCCGGGATGTGTGTGGTTTTAAAAGCTTTCAAGATTAATTAGTGCAAGTTAGAGGGGAGAAATGTGAATATTGGCAAAGAAGCAGGAGCAGTGTGATAAACAGAAAAGCCTGATTTTCCCCTGTGTGTGGGAGATGGTAGCACCATAAACCAGTTTTTATCCTCTTTTCTATACGGATTGAAGAGCTCTGTGTCTAATAATAGAATACATGGTTCCCATTACCAGTGACTTCATGAAATACTACCTTGGAGTGAAACATGGCTTGTGTTCCTAATGGTGCTTTTATTGTCAAACTTGGGTTGGTTTTAGGCTGTTAATTGTAAAGGTATCCTTTAAATGTAACCCCTGCTCTGCCCGGGAAGTGTAACTGGAGAGATGGAGATGAATTCCTTTTGCTTTGTGTTTTACACTTAGAATGGAATTTTTGTAGCATGTGTTCATTTGGAAAGGTTTCATTTTCTTGCATGGGGAACTAGTTGGATTTATAGATCTATTAAGCAAGGTGAGTTAGATATACACTATTCACAGGGATTTTTATATTCCTCAACTTGAAGTGACCCAGCGAGTTTGAAAGTAGCATAAAACCTGGAGCTGACATCTCAATATTTGATCTGCTGTGATCGTACCCTGCTGACCTTTAGCTTTAATGGCACTATATAATTCTTAAAAGTTGCAAATGCACTCCACTGTGGGGCTGATGGATGATAAAATCCACTTTGCCTAATCACCTCTCCAGAATGTGTGTTGTTTCTAGTAGATACTGATCTCCTGTATTTGTTATCTTATATTTGAGGGAGCCTTTGGTTTCTGCCTTAATGTGGGGTTTTATGCAGATAATACACTCAGCATCTTGATTAGGAGCTGCAGGACATGTGGCTCTTGAGAAGGCAGGAGCTCCTTTCATGGTGGAGTTCCCATAAACGTGGATTTCAGATTGTCCCGAGATTGCTGAACTGCCCAGGGTGACCTCAAACCTCTGCTGCTGAGGAGGAGTTAAAAGCCAACCCTCAGAAATGCAGTGTACAGCCACGAAAGCTGTTCAGGAGAACTGCTGCACTTGAGCTGAGATCTCTGGAACAGACATATGAAATGATATTTTTGAATGCAGACACTGTCAAACTGTTTCAGTGCTTTAGGGGCAATGAACTTTAGTTCTCCCATCTCACACAGCAGGTGAGGTGGTGCTGTGCTGTTCCACAAGCTATTTGTGACATTTCAGTGGTGAGCAATATTGATTAAAGAGGCAAAGTAAACATCAGGAGCGTGTTTGCAAGGGCTGTAGTGACCTGTGATGCTGTGACTTAAACCTTTGGGGGGGGGTATGAAAGGAATCACTTCTATTCTGACTCTTCCTCTGGTAAATGAGCCTGCAAATGCCTTCTGTGTGAAGGGCTTTGTGCTCTGCCCATCACAGAACAATCCACAATAATAAGTATCTTTTAAAAACCTGAAATGCTCAAAAAATCTGGAATTCCTCAGCTGAGTTGTGACATCAGTTTTTAAAAGGCTGATTGACTGGGGCTGCAAAGGGTTTCCAAGAACATCCTGCGAGGGGGTTCCTGGGAGAAGTCAGCAAGGGAAGCTTGTTAAATCTTTACCTTCTCAGAGAAGGAGTCTGGGGATTTTGGAAGTTTGCATAAGCATTTGAACTATTTCACCTTAAATGCTTTTTTTCCCCTCTTTTTTTTTTTTCTTTCCCATCAGATTTCCTTTATATCCAAAAGGAGGGGAGAAGCTTCAGTTTGAATATGGAGTTTATCTTCTCAACAAAAATATAGCACAGGTAGGTACACTTGAGGTGATTTTATTATTATTATTCTTTATTTATATCTATTTTCAGCTTAGTGTCAGTATGACCTGTGTGCACGTGCTGTCTGGTGATGCTGTTCTCTGTGGGGAACATCTGTGAACTAGGAGATATATCCTTGAAATCCTTGTCTTACCTTACAGCTGTGGGCTTGAGGTTTTATTCTGTGGTGCTTAGAGAAGGACTGGTCAGATAATAGTGAATCTTTTCTTTTTCAAATAGTAAATTCCATGAGTCTGTACACACTGCTTTGAAAATTGTAAATGTTTTCTGCTTTTTTATTCTGTCATACTTACAGATCCATCTGTGTCATTCTCACTGCTGTCTTTAATTTGCTGTATTATTACTTTAACCAGTATTCTACTCTTATAAGAAAACACAAGTAGAAAACCTGAAGTCTTGCAAAGGCATGACTTTATACTTAATCTAAAAAAAAGGACCTCCAGTCAACCCTACTTCCTTGCTTTTCATGTATTTTAAAAATCATCACATAATCACTTATTATAATAATCTGGTTTAAGTCTCTTCCTCTTTGCAGACTTTTATGCTCTGAAAGACCTCCTTCCGTTTTTAAAGTGTTCTCTCTCGATTTCTGAGGATTCTTCTTGCCTCCAGTTCTCCACCTGAGTCCCCATCTCTCCTGCAGTGCAGTGCCCACAGCTGGACACAGCTGGGCAAGTGTTGCTCTCCAAGCACTGAGGAGAGAATTGGCAGAAATGCAGCACAGCTCTTGTCCTTTTAGTTCCAGTTCCCTGTGTTCCAGTGGGTTTGTGCTTTGAACAGAGCTTCACTGCCAGAGTGAATCTCATTCAGTGCAGCAGCCCCAGGGACCCTCTGCACAGCACCCAAACCCCCCTGGGTTTGTGCAGGTTCTCAGTCATGTTTGACCTCCTGCACCTCGAGTGTGTCCTCAAAGATGCACCTTTTGTTCTCAGCCGTGGTCCTGACTTGGGGATGGAAGAAACTGGGGAGAGGGGGGTTGAGAACTCAGGCTCAGCTTTGTGCTGCTGCACCTCCAGCTCTCCTAAATCAAATGTTGCTGGAACTGGGGTTCTCTTCACCTGGGTGGAGCCCCCCTTCCCCTGCACTTCCATTTGCAGCCATTCCTCACTGCACCCAAAGAGTCCTTGCTCTGGACTCGCTCCTGCTTCATGAAAATCCCATTTCCCCAGCATGCTTGTGAGCATATTGCACCAGAAAGTGCCAAGAGATTTAAATTCCAACAGAAATATGCCATTTCTGTTTCTAACCCATTTGTAAGGCTTGAAAGTAGATTAGTCTTACAGTTTTATTCTTGAAAAATCTGGCCTTTTTATGCTTAGTTTCTACTTGTTTGTTTTTCTAGTTCTCTCTTCCATCACTTTTTTGCCATTCCTTACCCCAAATCGAAGTAAAGCTTCTGGATCTTTTTGTGTTGTTTGTTTTTTAAGCTTGGATTGCATTTACCATTTTCCAGACTTCTGGTGTCTTGCCCGTGCTCAGTGTATTTTGGACGATAACCTCCAGCGGCTCTGAAATTATTTAAAGGCTAAAATATCTTAAGATGAAGTTAATCAAGCCCTGCTAATCTTGGAAATTCACTTAACCAGGCTGTTAATGGAGCTTAGACTGTGCCTCTTTGTTGGTGGTATTAGTAATAGCAGCCAGCTGTTCACACTTGACCTTCATGGGGGGAAGACTGGTGAGAAAAAGGGATTAAATACTCTTTGATAGCTTTCCCTCTCCATTACTATCAAATCAATGCTCTCCTTAATCTCTGCTTCCACAAACCCATTAGTTCAGTCTGTAAGCTGGGAGTGGTAGTGCTGCTTTTGATCTCGTGCTGGACTTTACCATTCCATCCTGGGATGCAAACAAGAGCCTCTGGGCTCCTTGTCCTCCTCCTCTTCACATGCTGGTTGTTTGCAGTCCGTGTGCTGGGGGTTGGTTGGCCCTTGTGCCTCTTCCATTTTGTAGGAACTGTCACCACTTCCCTTGTTTTCCTCTTTATCCCTGACTTGTCCCTGCTGGACCCGCTGAAACCTCTCTCATTCTGGTTTTCCCTTTGTCCTGTTTGTGAGGCCTCTGAGCAGCTGAACACAGGGCCACTCACCCGTGCTGCCTTCCAGCTCCTGGCAGTTGGTTTCTGAAAGCACTGGCAAGTGTTCGAACCCATAAAAGTAAATGAAGAATTTCAGTGCATGTTTGTGTTAAAAAAGTTTCCAAATTTCCGTGGGGTCAGTGGTGCTGTGCAAGCTGGAGCAGTGGTGGCCAGGCTTTGAAGTGGTTTGTGCAACACCAGTGGTTCACATGGTAATGTTTGGGATTGTCTGCTCTTGGACATAAAAACGTAATGAAAGTAATTCGGGATTTCTGAGGGGCTTTCTCCTACTTATTTAATCAGGAAAGTGTTACTGATGTCCATATAAACTGTTGTAGTCACCTTTGTTTTGATATCCTTGGTCAAATGTTGCTACTTTTTATAGTTCTGCCAAGGGGAAATTCCATTGTGGAAGCAGAACAGGTAGGTAACTGCAGGAAAACATCACAGCCCCTCTGTTCTCAGGGACTGACTCGACCTGCAAACCTGAGACTCTGTGAATCCTTTGTATTCCTGGGGATGCTGGAGCTGTTGAACTGAAGTTGCTTTTAGAAGATCTCAGGGCTGCTTTCAGAGGGGCTCCCACATGTGCTTAGTTCATGTGGATGTGTGAAAGTAATGAAGTTTGGATGGAGAATGAGCAGCTGCCTCTCTCTCATCTCCAGACCTGAAAGAGGATCCTTTTAAGGCCCAGAGGTGTTGGCCTTAATTCAGAGAACCAATCCTGAAATGACTCTTTGTCATGAATAGATGTGAATCCATTGCCTAATTCCCTCAGTGTGCTGTGGGAAGGCTGGAGGTGGCTGGGAGGGACAGTGGTGACTTCACTGGAGAGTTAGGAGAGGAGCCTGGGTCTCCATCACCTCTCTTGAATCGTTCCTGCAAGTCTTGATCACTCTGGGTGAGAGACAAAGAGCCCAGAAAAACTTGTATCAACTTAAAGAAGTACTTGAAAGGATTTGTATGAACTCTCCCAGTTTCACAGAGTTTTATATAATGTTTTATTCCCTCTCACAATTACCTGGAGTTCTGCTGGCAGAGGAGAAACGTGAGCGGGGGAGAAGTGAGACAGGGTTGATAGCGAGTGAAATGACTGAAATAAAGACTCTACTAGAGATAAAGTGGTACTGTTTTGTAAAACAGCAGGATAATAACAATGGAAACCACATCTTGCTCTCGGGGGAATTCAGCTGGAATTAGAAGCAGCTCAGTGCTAGCTTGGTAGAGCATTTATTTGGGGAAACTTGCTTTGCTGTTACATTCCGAAGTCAAAACAATGTGTGTTAATTCCGAGAGCTCATAATAACTTCCATCTGGACATGAGCACAAATTGTTTCAATCCCCATATTTTCTGTTTGTAAAATTGAATCCCTCACGAAGTGCACAGAGGAGCTTTTTAAGTTGGATAACGTTAGGTAAGACCATAAATTTCCAGTTAAGATTTCAGCTCTTTGACTCTTAACAAACAAATGTGGGGGTGGGTTTTATTCTTTTCACAGGGAAATTAGTGACTTGTGTCTAATAATACCTACCCAAAAATTCACTGTCATTGTCAAAGGTAAAGTACCAAACAGTTGCTAAAAATGGGAGTGAATTGCTCAGCTCTCCAAAGCATTGGGCAGTGGGAGAGCATTCAGCAGGTAGCTGATCCCACAGACTCCACAGGTGGTAAATGAGGCATGTGTGGGGAGTATCTGAGGAAGATGAGGCTTTAGGAGGAGAAGGAAATGAACTCTCACCCTGATATTCACAGCAGAGAGATTGAGACTACACTGTGGAAACCTCCTGTTACAGTGGTTGAATATTAGGAGCTCCTGAAGCTTGGTCAGGTTTGCTGTGGGCAGTGAGTGAACACAGCAGGGGCAAGGCTGGCACCTCTCAGGGGTCTCATCCTGCTGGCACAGCCATGGACCTTCTGAGTAAAGAATTTCATCCTGGTATCTAACCCAAATCTGCCCTCTCTTAGTTTGGCACTGCTCCCCTTGTCCTGTCCCTGCCTGCCTGTGTCAAAAGTTCCTGGCTGTGTTTGCTGGGGGCTCTGCAGATGGTGGCACATCACCTTCCCAGGCATCACTCCCAGGCTGAGTGGAGTCTTTGGGATTTGTTACAGGGCAGGAGTTGAGGTTGTTCTTCCTCCTGTTCAGGCTGGGTGCGTGCTCGGGATCACCCCCCAGGGAGGGATCTCTTCTGATCCTGATCTGTTTTGTCAGACAGCTCTTGAGGGGTGTCAGACTGACACTGGCATGGTTTGCTCAGCCCTGGCCAAGGAACAGTTGTGCTTTCATCTGACAGTCATTAGCAACACATGAACTTTGCTATTGGACACAGAAAAACCCCTCCCTCCTTTGTCAGTCCCCGAGGATGTTTGTTTTCACATCAGTACAATGCAGATCCAAGGCAGTAACTGGTGTCCAGCCCTCCTGTGGTGTGTCCAGAGCTGTGTCCACGTGGTGCCAGGAGGAATTTCGTGCTTGGGGTGACTTACTGGGGATGATCAACCAGTGCTGCTCTCCTGGGAGTGCTGCTCTGTGCTCCAGTGGCCTGTCTAATGCACGAGGTAAGGAACACGCACAGAAGCACAGAGGAAAAGCAAAACACTCCTTGACGTGTTTTAGGTGCAGCCAAACTGCCATCTTTCCAATAGCTGCATGGAAGGAAAGTTGAGTGCTTATGTACTGGTGCCATGTGTAAGAAACCCAACTGAAATTCAGCTCTTGATCATGAAATGAGGCAAGATGTGCAGCTCCTGGCTCCTATTAGACTATCAAACATGTGAGAAAATCCGCTTTATAATAGAAACTATTAAACTTTTCCATGGGAAGTTGAACAGCAGAAATGTTAGGCCTAGAAATTTGTTTTGGCAATAAACACTAGGGAGCAGAAGTGTCTTTAAGGGTGCTGTGGGTAGCAGTGTGGATGCAGTGGTTATGGCCCTGGGAGTGTAGGATGCTGTGACTTGCACACTACGTATTTTACAAGGCCCCTAAACTAAGATCATAAAACATACAGTTCAGAAAGAATGCACTGTCTGAATTTGGGGCCAATTCAGCTGCACAGGGAGAAGTGTTCTTGAAAGAGCACAGGTTGAAGCCAGAGTCGAGTCCTCATCTTGGGAAGTGCCAAGCACTCATTTTAATGGTAAGAGGAAGGGACTGCACCTGAAAAACCACAAAGTACCTTCTCCAGCTGTGTAGAGCCAAAAGCTCTTTGGAGAGGTTTCGTTCCTGAAAGTCTCCCAGGGCAGCAGTGGGCCAGAGCATTTAAACCTGGGGAATTTACATAAGCTTTTTGCAAACTCGTTGGAAAGGCTTTCTTTTTTTCCTTTCCTATCGCCCATGCCAAGATCCCGTGGGTTGAAATGAGCCTGGATTAGCTGTAAGAGCAGTCCCCCTTTCATGCAGCTCAAACCCTGCCTGTCCTTGCCCGTGGGCAAAGGCTGCTGGTAACTCAGTCTGGAGGGGCAGATCTTGGCTCTTCTGCCTGTTCCAATCCCTGCACCTGCAGCTGGAGGCTCCTGCAGCTCGGGTGGGATGAGCAGTGTTGGGAGATGGGAGGGATGGAGCATCATCCTCATAGGGACAGGGTGGGAGAGCTGGGGGGGTTCACCTGGAGAAGAGAAGGCTCCAGGGAGAGCTGAGAACCCCTTGTAGGGCCTAAAGGGGCTCCAGGAGAGCTGGAGAGGGACCTGGGACAAGGCATGGAGGGACAGGACACAGGGAATGGCTTCCCAGTGCCAGAGGGCAGGGAGAGATGGGATATTGGGAAGGAATTCTTGGCTGGGAAGGTGGTGAGGCCCTGGCACAGGTTGGCCAGAGAAACTGTGGCTGCCCTTGGATCCCTGGAAGTGTCCAAGGCCAGGTTGGACAGGTCTTGGAGCAGCCTGGGCTAGTGGAAGGAGTCCCTGCCCATGGCAGGAGTGGGACTGGATGGGCTTAAAAGTCCTTTCCAACCCAGACCATTCTGGGATTCTGTGAATAGAAGGTGTGGCATCACCAGCTGTGCCTGGACTCACCTCTCCAAAACCAATCTGGAGAGCCCCCCCTGCCCTGTGTGTTCCATCACTGGGGTGTGTGCAGCTGTCACCAGCTCTGCATTAGCTCCTCAGACTGCTCTGTTTCTCAAATAAATGAGTGTGTGTTTATAAAATAGAACCAAAATTTAGTAATCAAAAGGCAAATGGATTCCTGGTCTGGTTAAGCTGCCATAAACACGTGTGATTTGCCAACCTAAACTGCTCTGTAGTGAGTGCAAGTGCTGTGTTGTGGAACTGAAGGACAGAGGGAAGTGGGAAGTCTGTTATCAAGCCCTGGCACAACGTGGCAGTGTAGGAAAAAGCTGTAGTGTGTGAGATTTTTCCTAATGAGTAGGGTGTGTGACTGGAGGCAAGGCTGCACTGTCAGGTATAAGGTGTTAACACCTGTGGAATTCCAGGACCTCTCTGGGAGCCTGTCTCTTCCTTTGGAGCCTTCTCACTTTCTGCCATGGTGAAAAGAAAATGCATCTTCCTGAAACTTCCTCTACTTTAGTGCACAAAAATTCTGCTCTTCTGTCATTGGCAAGCAAGTGACAAACTGTGACTTCTGGGGTTTTGATTTTTCACCCCCCAAGCTTCTGTTATTTTCACTTCACCCCTCACATCCTTTGTTCTTCTGTTGCACAGTTTTAAGTGTATGTTTTGTCCTCCTTGGGGCAGGGTTTGTCTCATACTTCTGTGCATAAGATTTGGCACATCAGGGCAAAAACCTGTTTTGAAAGCTTTGGTTGTGACAGCTGCTTAATCATCTATAAATGCCTTTCAGGCTTCTTCTGAACCCTGCTTGAAGTTTAGAGCAAGTTGTTCTCCAGCAAAAGGAATAAAAGTGTCTGATCCTTATTGGCTCATTCACTTTTTTGATCAGTCCAGAATGTTTGGAAATCCAGAGCTTTAAAGTATTTTGTTTTCTAAGAGGCTGGAATTCTAACCAGGGTTATTGTATCTCTCTGGTCTGGACTTGTGTGTAATTCACGTGAATAATTCCCAAGTTAATATTGTGTCATTAAAAAACCAAGCTGTGCTTCAGTGTAGCACGTCTAAGTGGATGTTTTCAGGAAGCCCAGTGCTGAACTGTCCTTGGTTTAATGCTGCCTGACCTCAGCTGTTAAGTTTGAGATGTTGTCCATCACACGAGGAACCATTCCCAGTCTCAGTGCCATGTGGCACAGGGAGTGCTGATGTTATCCTGAGAGGAAGCAAGTCTTTCACAGGTTAAACTGTTGATTCTGTACTCACAAATGGGAGCTTTGCCCATTTGATTCACTCTCTAATCTTTTTTTTTTTTTTTTAGAAGTCAGTCTCCTTTGCCCACTGAAGCAGCACAGTGGACAGACACATGGGAAGCAGTTTAGCTGAGGTACCAGGTGTGGCTGGGAGCTGAGAACCCCCAAATTCTTGCTCCCTTTAGGCTCTGTGCCATGGGCTGAATCACCTGCTCTTTGGGTAGTGCTTTGTCAGAGCAAGAAGAGCCTTTTCGCCTGGAGGAGCAGCTTTCCCACACCTGGATGAGTGAACTGCCAGAAGCTGCATTTAACCCCCTGTAAAACAAAGGGTTTTCCCACCAAAGAACAAATAGCTGAGAGATTGAGTGCTTGCAGCACCTGATGGAGCACGTTGTTGTGCACACTGAAGTAATCCTGCAGGTTCCTTTCCTGCAACATCTTAAGGTACAGGGTAGAGCTGGACTGGTGGGAAAGTTGCCTGGTTTGGGAGTGGATTTATCAAAATGTGGAGGTAATGGATAAATGGAGGAGGAGTGAGTAGCACCATGTGTGTGTTCTCTCTGATTTCCAGCCAGGCCAAGGTGGGCCAGTTCTCTGTGCCTGCCTGTGCATTCCTGATTGCCCCTCTGATATTTGTGGGGTCTTATTTGGGTTATATAGGTAAAAAGTAACCCCCAGGTGTGCAGAATTACACTTGGGGAGCTAAACACATCCAGAAAACGTTGTGTTTAAGGTGGAGGTACAAAATGTTACTTATCTTTCTCCTTTTGACTTTTGCACATCTGACCTTTTGTTCTGTGCCTCATGTAAGGATTTTTAATACAAGAGCTCAGGATGAATGAGGTCATAGGAAATAAGTGTCTTATAATCCAATAAACATCACTTTGTGATCCCAAGCCCTTTTGAGAAGCTCTGACCTGAACCTGGAAAGGTTATGCTCTATAGTTTCATCTTATCAAGCTATAAATGCAGCAAGACTGCAGTAAACATGGTTTTAGTTATTTCAGTGCTTCACTGGGGAGCAGGGGAAGCTTTTCGAGGCCAGTAACTGCTCTGTCTTCTAAATTGCCTTTTTTAATGTCCTTTTTATGAAACAGTCATGGCATCTGAGAGGCACCTTTATGGGCATGGGGGCCCATATCCGTTGGGTTTTATAACAAGCCCCATAACCACCAAGTTTTACAGGAATAGTTCACTTCTGTGAGGGGCTGTTTCTCCCAGCCTGTCTTTTGGGTCCCCATCTCCTTACTGGGGCACCAGACTGGAAGCACGAAGGCTGATGTGTGAGACCTCTCTGGAGGGGTGTTGAGTTCCCTCTCAGCAAGGGTTTCATGAGAGAGTCCTGGAGGAAGCACAGCTTTTGGCTCATCTGAGTGTTTAGTTCTCCAGCGTGTTCCACATGTACTCAAACACGTACTCCTATTTCCTTGTTTTCTTGAGGTCTATCTCCAATAAACACTATTGCTGTGAAACCAAAATCCAGTGTTAAATATTGTCTATTATCCCATTTCAGTTTTAAATATTAGAAGAAAACCCCTTCATAAATGTTTGGCAGAATGTTACAAGTTGTTGAGCATTTGTCGTCGAGGCTGCCGCTGGCTTTGAATAAAGACCAGACTTGGTGTTTTGGTGGAGGTGAGGGGAAGAAGCTGCTTTAATGTAATTCTGTAGCAAACCAAAGAAGGTAAAAAGGGAATTAGTTCTGTTATCAGATGAGAATAGAGTTTCCTTGGGCAGTGCTGAATCCCTGTTGTACTTAGATTTCATGCATGTATTTCCCCCACCTTTCAGGTGGAAGCGAAGAGGGACTTTGGACGAGGGCCTGGAGTGCCAGGACAAGGTGGAATGGCTTCACACAGACAGTATCTTACTAAGTGTCTTATTGATATCAGCTCTACCTTGGGAATGCAGGACAGACCAGGCCAGGTTAGACTAAGAATGCTTTAAAAATAACAGTGTGACTGTTAGTAAGCACCCTTTGAAGGTAAAGGATGAAGTGCAGTTGTTGTCTCCTTCCCGTGCTGTTTGTGTGCCTTATTTGTCATTGCTAAGTCCCAGCTGTGGTGGAGCCCCTTATGGTGGTTTTAATGAAGGTTTAGGCACTCTGGGTCAGCTTGGGGAACTTTACAGCCTGTGCCCTGTGGATTAATGAAGGACACGGGTCTTCAAGGATGCTGAAGTAACTTGTTTTTCTTGTTGGTTTAGTACTCTGAAAGAACTGCAAAGTAAACATCTGCTTTTCAGGTGGAAGTCTGGGGGAAGGAGGCAGGTGTTGACTTATCGAGATAAGTCATAATTTCCATTAAAATAGCTGTTGTATTTGGGCACTTCCTCCTGCTTGGATGAGGGCTGTCACTGCTGGGGCAGTCCTGGATTTGCTCCTTCTGAAAGCAACACTGAGGACTTGAAGACTTGTTATAATCACCAGTGCTTGTTATGTTGCTTTTTTTCCCCTCCTGCTTCCCCAAGAAGCTTAAGAAAACTTAAAAACCCCCTTGGTGATGTTTACTTCCAAACTGTGCTTGATGTTTGCTGACAGTCTTTTTAAGTATGAGAAGTGAAAATTAATGCTAGATGTTCAGATTGATGTTCTCTAAAGAGGTGTTCTGTGCCACAACGTGTTTCACTGATGCTGCAGCTCAGGGGTTTTCAGGAAAGCCATGTAAGTGTTCAGAGCTAGAACAACTCCCTAGCTCCAGGAAAACAGAGGCAAGCAACAGGTGAGGCGTTCAAAAATCTAAGAGTTTATAATTTCCCCTAAAGGTACAAACACACAAACTGTTTATATAGCAGCAGGCATTATTTCACGGAGCCCTGAGGCTGTTTGTGTAGCAACAGGCGTTGTAACAACACTTTCTGTTTCCATTATTGCACTGCTTAGTCATCTGAACCCCAGCCAGTGCTCCTTCATCCTCTGAAAAGTCATCCAGGATCTTGTAAAACAATTAACTATGTCATTTTATTAAAACTTGCATTTTACATTTCTGTCCCAGCGTTTGACATCCTCTGAAAACCTTCCTGTAAATGCTTGGCTGGTGACCAGCTCTGCAAAGCTGATTGAAAGAACACTTTTTTTGCTTCTATTTTTGTTTGTAGGTTTTCACATTTGTGGAGCAGATGTTCTTTTGAAATTCTCGATGCTATCGAGAGAAACTCCTCGTTTAGCTGGAAGCCATTCCAAATTGCTCTTGACTGCCTTAGCAGAGCAGGAGCTGTGCACGGTGCAGTGGGGTGGGTTCTCCTCCTGCCTGGGTACAGATGGTGCTGCAACATCAAGGACCAGTGGAGAGACACAGGGAAGCCCAAAAATACAGCAGATTTCGGAGTAGGCTTCAATATTATGCATAACATGCAGTGAAGGGGCAGCTCTTTTGAACTTTAATAATGTATTCTGAGCTCTTAGACTGCTTCCACATGGCTCAGAACACGGCTGGGGAAACAATATGGGAAATGATCAACAGATGAGTTCAGAATTGGAGTCATTCTGCGGTTCCCCCCCCCCCCCCCAAAAAAATGATATTCCAGTCCAGGTACTCTGTGGTTTCTGGCTGAAAGTGAATGTATGTGCTTGTAGAGCCCCAGTCATTAAACCTGTCCCAGGGACCAGGGCAGGAAAAGGGCTGTTGTTCTTTGCACGTAAATGCAGGATATCGGTGTTTTTCTTAAAAGGCAGCCCCAGAGTGGCAAAACCCCTAATTCTGATCTTGGGGGCAATCTGCAATTACCCAGAAATAGAAAGATAACTAAGTGGTTTCTTTTCAAGCCAACTTGCTTGAAAAAAAAAAATTTAGTAGTTCTGGTCCTTCTTGTGGACTTTATAGGAGAGTGACTGAGCCTTTGCAGGTTTGTGTTTTAATTAGTTCACAAAGGAGGGATCTGTGCTGGTGGATTGGATGAATGAAGGTTTTAATGTGGAATTGTTGCCTGTAGGAAGGCAGTAAGCTTTCCTGTGTTTGGCATGAGTTTAATGAAGTACAAAAGTCCTGTTGATGAAGTAAATCCTTGGAAGGTGCTTGGTTGGAGTGGTGGTTCAGAGATGCTCAGAGCGGAGCTGGTTCACTGCTGAGGGCTGACAACCCTCAAGCAGAGTCTTTTTCTAGAGGTTTCACAGAACTTATGTCTTCATTTTACTTAATATGCAACTCTACTATCAGCTATATGAAAATGTGTTTTAGTAGAAACAGTGGCTTTGCTCGTGTTTTAATATGAGTCTCCCACGCATTCCTCTGATCTTGGCTGTTGGACACAGAGAGAGCCCTTAATCCAATCCTTTCATGCTCTAAAACCTTAGAACTTAAAGATGGTTATTCTATGAACTTTTGGTTGTTGGAGGAGGAACAAATGCAAAGGTTTTGATTTTGGTGGGTTTTTTTTTTCCCCCTTCTTCTTTATTTCTTTTGCTCCAGGCGAGTTCTTTGGCAAACCAAATCCACTGTAATCCCATCGGGAGAGTGTGGTGATGGTTTTGTAATTTATGTTGCATGGTTGTCTTAATCCAGGCTCTGTCATTGTAGCAGCAGCAATGAGTCCAAGCCACCACATGACTTGGCTGTGTCCATGTGGAAATAATAACCTGGAATAAATGGCCTCCTGGTGCACAGTGCAGGACTGAGGGGGATTTTCTCCCAAAGTGATTTTTGTTTCTAAAACTCAGATGAGCAGAAAAAGCATTCCCAAGTTCAAGGGTCTTTTTCTGGGACAAACTGATTGTTTGGGAGGAGTCAAATTTTGGAAGCTTAGAGGATACTTGCCTGCACCTTACTGTCAGGAATTATGGAAACAGGTGTGGAATTCTAAAGGAATTTATCTTGGAGTGGGATTTTTCCATGTTTCAGCAGGTAGCTCAAGCAGCATGGGATTTGTGCAGTTGCTGTGTGTGTGTGTACTGGAGGCCAACTGGGACTTCTAGAGGGTGTTAACATCTGCTGAGACCTCCTTATTAAATGGGTAGTGCTTCATCCCAATAGCCTGAAAGATACTGGAATTTAGAGATTTTTCGTTTATATTTTAACCACACGTGGGATAAATGTATTGTATTATTTGTTTATATTTATACTTTTATATTTATATTTATGATTTATAGTTACAGTTTATATTAAATATTTTATATTTGTATTTATGTGGTTATGTTATTATATCATTATATTTGTTTATATTTTAACCACACGGGGGATAAATTTCTCTGCAGTTTCCCCAAAGTTTTGAGATTCAAGCTTGAAAGAGGGGCTTTTTCCCTTTCCTGTGCTGTTTTCTTCAAAGGTATCTTTAATCTGGGGACTTGTTAAACGTGTAGTTTATGATTCCCTTCAGTGACAGTTGTCATGTGGATGTCATAATCTGAGGTTTGGAGGGAAAAGCAACTTGGAGGAGTCAATACTGGGGTTAAAGTCAGTCAGTGTTTGAAGCCTTTCCCTTTGCTACGTGGCATCTGATTTGAATGCTGGGTTTAATTATGGGATTTAAAATGTTGATATAAACTGTATGAGGAGCAGAGATTTCCATCAGTTGTGTGACAATATGTATTTTTACTGGTTGGTGTTACTGCAACAATTCCACTACTGATTCCAGCAGACACTGAGACTGACAAGTGACCCTTGCACACAAATAAATGTTTGGAATTGGTGAACACAGAGTGTTGTGCTGAAATTTGGTCTTTTCCCCTGATGGCTGTGTTTTCATTAAGCTCCTGTTACAGACAGAAAATGGAAAAAGGGGAAGGAGGTTTCACACTCAGATTGACTGATTATTTTGTCCCCGTTCTTGGGTGGGTTTTGCTAATACAAGTATTAAATGGAACATTTCCTTAAGAGGAATAAATCTCTTGGAACTGCTGGATAATCATCCCACACTTTCTTAAAAAGCCTAGTAAATTAACTGACCATGGTGTTATGTTCTGTGGGATTTGGAAAGCTGTGCTGATTTTAGGGTTTTTTTCTGTTGTTGCAGCTTAGGTATCAGCATGGGCTGAGTACTCCAGACCTAAGGCAAACTCTTCCCAACCTGAAAAACTTCATGGAGATTGGGCTAATGGTGAGATGGTAAGTATATCTTTTTGGGGGTTTTTTTGTAATTAAAATAAAGAGGTGGATGCTACAAAAACATTTGGAGGTAAGGAAATGTCACAAACAAGCAGCTCCTCTTCACAAGCTGAACGTGGCTGGTGACACTGGGACTTCCCCAAAATACACTCCATGTAAATGGCCACAATATTCCACTGTTTTCTTACCTTCTGTAGGATGGGCCCACAGCCCTTCTCAGAGGTTGATGTAGGAGGGGAAGCCTGTGTGAAAAGCAGTGTTCCTCACTAGAGGGGGGGGGAGTTAATTGGTGCCTTAAGGCTGTATCTAATGGTTGGTAGCAGGGGCACCCTCTGTATTATTCTGTCTTAGCCTGGGCAGTCTGTCTTAGAGGTTTTGCCATCACACAACCCTCTGGTTGTTTGCTGTAGGTGATGCACAGTCATTAGCAACACAAAGCACATTTTTTTGGCTGGATAATACTTCCAAACATTTAGGAATATTAAGCATAGTTCTCTGGGAGTATCACATTCCTGGATGTCTATGCCTCATTTCCTTCTCACCTCCAAACCTAGTGTGAGTAGTTGTTCCTTTTTAACCTTTCCTTTTTTCAAGGCTAAGGATTCCAAACAATGCCCTTAGTGCTTCCTAATAATTTAAATGGAAATGAAGCTTTACAGCTCGAGGGGAAAGCTGGCTAGACTTTGATAATTGGGCAGAGTACAGATGCCCACTGTCCTGTGCCCACTAGCCTGATCACCTAGGCTGGAACAAGCAGTAAAGCCACCAGCTGTTCAAGTGAAGACTGGAAGGAATTGTGTGTTTTCAGGATCCTGCAGGTGAATCATCTGATACCCTGTGCCACAAATTGTAGTCAGTACAGTATTTCCAGGCTATCCTCGGTTTGCAGGATGAGAACAGGGACACAGGAGGGGTTTTATTTACATATTCCCTTGCACTGCCAGGTTTGTTTGGTCTTGCTGCTGCTCCTCAGTTCCCTTTCTGAGCACCAGAGCTGGGCTTTGCTGAATTCCAGTTCTGTCAAACCATCATGAGCTGGTAAAAACCAATACTTACGCTGGGCTTGGTTTCTCCTTGAACAGAACTGGTGTTAACTCCTGAGCCCACTTTTGCTTTTGGCTTGAGACATCTGCATTTCTCTGCAGCCTGGCTTGAACTGAATCCCTAAGATATTCAGTGTAACTGAAATACATGGTTATTTCGGGCTTAACCTTGCTCTGATAAGCATCAGTTTAGATTTAAAGTACATAATAGTTTCTTTACCTCTTCAGATTTAAAAACAAACCAACGCAACCCTGCACAGCTTTTGTAGAAGAGCCCCCGTATTTCGTGCATCAGAGCAATTTGGCTTTCAAGTCTCTGGGGAAGCACTGGGAGGGCTGAGAGCCCAGTGCCTGTGCAGGAAGGTTTGCTGGCTGGATCCCTCTGCCTGGGGAGATCTGTGTTGCTTTGGTTCCTCAGGCATGACACTGCAATGATTAATCCGTGTTTTCACATCCCTCCCCGTGTGATTTATGGCAGCAAGCTTGCAGGTCTACAAGCTCTGCTTCCCTCTTCATGTCTCTCCTGGCACCAATATCCTGCTGTGTTTACTTTTCTCCCCCCTTACCCCTACTGCAAAATATGATTTGTGCTGGATGCAGACGAAATCAAGACAGATCTGTTGGTTCCCTCACACTACAGAGCTGCAGAAATGGACCTTCCTGACATCAGATCTGGATGTTGAATCTGAGGGTGAAAGATGATGAGCCAAAGTTGTTGTTGATTTAAACTGTCTCGGTTGTGGTCCCCTGAATCTTTTCTGTTTCCTTTTGGGAATAATTCTCCGTGTCCAGTTTTTTAGTCCTGGGGTTTCACTGGCTTCCAGAAAAGCAGCTCAGTTTTCAGATTAGCTTTTTGCAGATGCAAAAGGCCCTGTGCAGTTTTTCTCTTCAATTCTTCTGAGCATGCAGTTTATTCCAGCCTTTGAGACCAAAACACAGAAAGGTTAAAGAAACCTTAAAGATCATCCAGTTCCAATCCCCTGCCTTCCACTAGCCCAGGTTGCTCCAAGCCCCATCCAACCTGGCCTTGGACACTTCCAGGGATCCAGGGGCAGCCACAGCTTCTCTGGGCAACCTGTGCCAGGGCCTCTCCACCCTCACAGGGAAGGATTTCTTCTTAATGTGTAATCTAAGTCTCCCCTCTTTTAGTTTAGAACTGTCCCCCCTTGTCCCATCACTCTCTGCCTGCTTAAAAAGTTGCTCTCCCTCTTTTTTCAGAAGCCCCTTTCAAATCTCTCCTTGCACATAACCTGGATGTTTTTAACATGATTTTATTCAGGTGTACCTTTCACAGGCTCAGGCTCTTTAGATCATGGTTGCATCAAATCAAGAGACTGACTCATTTTCTCTCCTGTTCTTCAGCTTATTTTTGTTTCACTCTGTGTAACTTCTGAGGGACAGTGTGATTATTAACAGCAAGTAAAGAGCTCTCTGCAAACTTGAGCAGTCCAGGGAGGAGGTTTCTTCCTGGTGAACAGACAACAGACTTGTCTAATGCTGGCAAATACAAGATACTCCTTTGGAAGGGCTTGTCTGTAGTCAGGGAGATGCCCTTTTGAGTCGCATTTAAAGGCTTCCCTCAAAAACACTTGTGTGCCAAGGCTTGAATTTGTGTTTTGAAGGTGCATCTTGATTCATGTGCTGCTAGGACCAAGAAGAGCCCTGAACTTTGGAGTTAAGAAAAACTCTGGTAGCTTAATTTATGAAGATTTGATTTTTTTTTTTTTTTTAACGTGCCTTAGAAATTCTCAGCTGCCAAAAGATGCAGTTTCACCTCAGCTTCACATTGGCAGCCTCCCTGTGGCTGTTGTACCTTATTGAACCAGGAATCTCTAAAGAAGGTGAGAAACTATTATTGCTTTTTAGCACGGTTGACATGGTGTTGGCTCCGAGCTGCTCTTGGAGCTTCAAACATTTCATGGATGGCTGTAAACCAACCTAAACACCTTCATTTAGCGTTCTTGCTGCCATGAGGTCATAGTTTGCAACAGAAAAGATCAAATGGTGTTTAAGTTGTTGGTTTTTTTTTTTTTTTTTAAAGCATTCTCATATCGAAGCGCTGTAGCTGTGGATTTTGGCTCTTGGCCAGGCAATCAAGATTTAGTATTTTAACCAGCTGTGATCCAGTAATGTTCCTCAGAGGGAACATTTTGTGGGGAGGAAAAGATACATGTTTGAGCCTGTGAATTGTGTTCTGTCCCTCATACTGCTTTACAGCTTCTCTGAGCCCCTTGCAGACAGATTAAATAATCACAAGTGAATCCGACTGAAGGAGCTTTTTATCAGAGCTGCAAACAACCAGAAAGTGTTCACTAAGAAAATAACTTCAGAAACGTTTGTGTCCTGGTTCAGTCACTTTCCCTCGCCTGTTTACAGCGGGCAGGCTGTGCCTTGTGCCTTAGAATGCCCAAATGGACTATTTATTAACTAGTGCAAACTAACATTTGGGGCAGAAAATAGCTACTTTGTAATTTTGCTGCCAGGACGACTTACAGCTGAAGTTAAGACTGCTACAAATTGGCTTTTGAGGTTTGGATGCAATTGAAACGCTGAGATTGGGGATGATGTCATTCTCTTATCTACAATGTCCAATAAACCTGAGGTTTTCTCTCTCTTTTTTTTATTTTCAATTTAGAAGTCCTGCTTTCTGAGGGGAACTGTATGTATATGTAACCAGCTCTAGTCTCATCCAGCCTGATGACTAAAAGTCTTTAGGGCCTGATGACAGTTCATCAGCTCAGGTTTTATCCTCCTCCAGTCACAGGCTGTTCTTTGTGGACAGGCATCCACACCTGTTTGCTGCCTCAGGAGATGGGCCAGGGAACTGGGGCTGGAAGCTGGAGCAGCTCAACCCCAGTAATTCAGGTCAAGGCTGTACCTTGGAGTAAAGGGCTGTGCTCCTGCAAGCCAAGCCCTCCTCACTGGAGACAGAACCTGACAGTCTCTAAACTTCCTGAGCAGTTGGAGGATTGCTTTCTAATGTGACTTCCTTTTTGACATAGTTTTTGTACTACTTCCATGAGCTGTGAAGCTCAAAGGGCGAGGGGGAATGGCTTTAAACTGCCAGACAGCAGGTTTAGATTGGATACTGGGGAGGAATCCTTCCCTGTGAGGGTGGGGAGGCCCTGGCACGGGTTGCCCAGAGAAGCTGTGGCTGCCCCTGGATCCCTGGGAGTGTCCAAGGCAAGCATCTGGAATTGAGGAGGCAGCAAAACCTGAGATCTCCTGCCCTGAAAAGCACCATCTGCTTCATTGCAGAGTGTCCTGTAATTGGAGTAGTGATCTGCAGGACTCAGTTGTCACTTGTCCTGAGGAATCAGTTCACAGAAATGCAGGATGATGTGTCCCTGGAACCAGTGAAGTGTTCTTGAACGATATCTGGCTTTGTGAATATTTGCACATCTTGGAATTTGGGTAAATTCCTACAACTTGACATCTAACTGTAAGATAAACAGAATCTCATCAAATAAGTAATACAGAGTATTCATTTATTTTTCTGAGCAAGGGCAGAAGGCTCTGAGCTGGGGGAAGGGAGGGCCAGCAGACCATCCCCAGTATATCTGCAGTGCACGTTGCCTGAGTACAGTTCACGAGCCTGCTGCCTCAGATCCTTGTGTTTGTCACATTACATCACTTTAAAAATAAATGGTTGATTGTGAAGGGGTTGGTTGACGGACAAAGCTGCAAATGCTTTGTGGAGTTTGCATTCAAAAGGTCTGAAGCAGCTGTTGGAACCTTAAGGAAACGTTGGTGTTTTTGCTGCTGCCTCCATGTGTGGCCCTTACCTCTCTTCTTCACTTCTGCAAATGTGTATCCTGAAAACCAACCTCTCCTTCGGGTGATTTGAGGGTTTTATGGAAGAGAAGGAAGCCCTACAGAGGAATTAAGGGGCAGCCTCGGAGGAGGTGGGGTGGGAGAGGAAAGGGAAGAGCAGCAGTGCTGCTCACTGCCCTGCCGTGGGGACACTCACTCTTCACAGAGGGACTCGTTGCAATCAACTTTCTCCTATTTACAAGGGGCAGCAAAACAAGAAAAGTCCTGTGGAAAAAGATCCACACTGGGGACTCCTCATAACTGCTGTTCCAAGATTTTTCCCCTGCAAGGCAGATCCCAAAATGTATCAGGCCTTGAGCGGAAGGAGTTTCTCCTAAACGGAGTTCACGAAGGAGGCTCATCCTGACAGCAGCTGAATCTCAGAGTTATGTATATAACTCTGTGTAATATACCTGTATTTTTGTTATTTTTTTTTTTAATTTGGAGGAAAATGAACTGGTTGCTTATGTTAGTGCACATATTATGTATTTGCATATAGGGTGGTGGTTATATTTGGATAAGGATTAAGCCAGTGAAGGAAAATTCACGTAACACAGCCCAGATGGTGCAAAGGGGATGTTCCAAATTACAGAACCTGAGACAGTGAAAGTGGTCTGTGGAACCGAATTAAATAGTGAAGTCAGAAATTAAATTAAGCTTGATTGGTTCGTGTTCCTCGAGAAACAGAGGCTGATGATTGCCCAAAGGTTTTGGAATGACTGACACAGAAAAGCAGAAGGTCTGGCAAGAATAACCCTCTGCAAATAGCGATGTCGGTGTGGTTTTCGTCCTTTGAGCAGCTGTTAAGGAAGTCCACTGTTGAATTCTTTGCTCGTGGAGGATTCAGCCATTATTCCTCACTTTTGAAGAGTTTATGACGGCCCAGTACAGGCCACAAATTCATAAATACGCAGTCAACAGCAATAATTCATAAAGCGCAGCTTGGGCCTATAAAATGGTGTTAACAGTGCGAATTAACATAATGCGGTGGTTTCTTGGGTGATTGACTCTCCAAACCATGGGGCTCTGTCAGGGTTCCTGCTCAGGGAAGTCGTCCTCTGGGGCACGTTCTGTGGTTCGCACGGCACTAAACACGGGGAGGGTTTAGCACTTTAGGATGCGAGTCCTTGGCCAAGCCGAGCCCGGGGTTGTGATAAAAGAACTGCTGCAGCCTTGGGTTAAACATCTGCCTTGCTGGGGAGCTGCCCCCCAGCCGTGATTGATCCCTCCTTCCCTTGCAGCGACCGGCACCACACGTCCAGCGCCATCCCCGTCCCAAAGAGACAGAGCTCCAGCTTCGGCAGGTTGCACATTGGCTTCTCCAGTGGGCTTCCTTCCCCGGACAAGGGACTGCGGAAACGGGCCACGAGCACCGGGAACGAGAGACTGCAGTACAAAACCCCTCCTCCCAGCTACAGCTCCGCTTTAACCCAGCCCGTCCCCGCGGGGGAGCCGCCGAAAACACCCGGGCCCATCAGCTCTTCCCTGGACACCTCCCTGGACTCCTCCAAGGGCAACGCCGGGAAAGGCGAGGACTTGTGCGGCGGCTTCAACGGGGAGAGCGGGGCCCTGCTCCCCCCTCCCCGGGGCCGGCGGGACCCCTCGCCGGGCGGGTGCAGTGCAATAAACGGGGCGGTGGGGCCGGGGGCCCAGGAGCTGCCCCTGCCCGGCCCCGCGCTCTGCTGCGCCGTGGAGCAGGCCGAGGAGATCATGGGCATGGAGGCCCCGGCCCTGGGCTCGGGGGAGCAGCTGGAGGACTTCAACTCCATCCCGGTGGAACGCGCCGTGGCCGTGGAGTGCGACGAGCAGGTGCTGGGGGAGTTCGAGGAGTTCTCGCGCAGGATCTACGCCCTGAACGAGAACATGTCCAGCTTCCGCAGGGCCCGCAAGAGCTCGGACAAGTGAGCAGGGACCTGGGGGGGGGGGAACCAGTGCTCCGGGGGGGGGAAATCAAATTGCACTTATTCTTTATATTAATTATAAAAATAAAAAAGCTAAAGCTGTTCCTATGGTGTTAGACAAGTGGACTCGAGCACGGCGACGCAGGATCATGGTATGTGCACAGCCCCAGGTAAAGGTTTATTCTGCTTCCAGCCCTTTTATGTCTGGTATTTATAATCTGTTGGAATTCTTTTTTTTTTTTTTTTTTTAAGGCCTTGAAATCCATTTATAAAGACTTTCCTGAAAACAACTGATCAGGCCCTTCTATGAATATATGTTGATTTCTTAATTATTCTTTAGAGTTAAATTTATTTTAATCTTTTCAGAAGAGGAAAAGAAAAAAAAGAACCTTTAATTTAAAAGTACATTTATGGTAAGACATCTTTGCCTTCTCCCAGGTACTCCTGTGTGTGCTTGAGCAATGTAGCCAGTGTTAGAGAAATACCATGGATCTGTCCCAGTTGAACAGCTTTCTCTTGGCTGGGCTCTGGAGCCTGTGAAGTTCTAGTTTGCACTGATGGGTCTTCAGTTGGCAGTGAGGACATGCCAGAGAATGAGCACCTGTGGGATACCTGCAGCTGGTTAATCAGAAGTGACATTTGGGGGTTTGTCCCACTCCTCCTCTTCTCCATACTCGCTCTTCCTTCCCATGGAAACCTCGAGGAGTAAATCACCTCCAGGGTTCTGTCCAGTGATCTCAGCCTGACCCTTTCCAGTGGGGTTGGGCACAAGTAGAGACCTGATGGACCCACTGCCACCACAGAGGGTTCAGCTGCCACCCTCCCAGGGGCCTGCTGGGGACACAGGGGCACTGCAGACACCTTCCTAAAATCCCTGAGAGTGCAGTCAGCGCTTTGGAATTAGGCAAACGTGTGGAATTGTTCCACCCTCTGCAGGAAGGAGGCACTTCCCATTATTCATCTGAATTAATATCCTTTCTTTAACCATCTGCACTTGGAAGGAAGAAGCTTCCAGGGCTTTGCTGAAGGTGCAGGTCAGCACTGCCACACGTGTTCAGCTGCACTAATGGGAAAGCAATTTGCAGCTGCTCTGCCATTCCTGGTGTTTGTTTCCGTTTGGATTTCATTGCTCTTGCCTTCTATATTGTGTACCCGAGGATCTGGGCTCACCTGTGAGCTCTGAAATATAAAAATATATAGCAGAATAAAAAACACTTCATCATGCCTGGCTTTCTGTTCTTCCCTGGTTTTATGCTTTCTTTTGAACCACGACCTAGTTTTTCCCTGCCTTCACCATCAGACCAGCCTAAATTCCCTTGTTCAGATGTGGAATTGTATAATCTCAGCTCTCTGTTGTCAGAACAAGACATCTGTGTGAGAACCAATATCCAGAATAGCACTGTCTTAGGATATGCATTGTTTCCAGCTGACACCTTAGTGATTGTGTTAAATGATAGTCACATCTCCCCTGTTAGCTCTGCCTGCAGTTGGGGGGGTGGATCGAGCCTCTCTGCAGCCATTTGTTGGCTTTGGTCTGTCCCAGGGTGAGGTACTGGATGGGAGCACTCTGAGAACTTGATTGAGACACTGAACATGATTTCAGGTGCAAAGTTGGACACATCCAGGAGTATCTTCTCTTCTGAATTAGCTCCCCTATTCCAACCTCATAAAAGCTTCCCCAGAGGAAGTGCTGCCATCATCTTTGGGAAGGGATAGATGGGAAACTCCTGCTGTGCTTTGGCTGGAGAGATGAACACCCTGAAGCACAGCACTGAGTAGTGCTGAGCAAAGATCCTCTGCCCTGTGCCTGTGTCTCACCATCTCCTGCAGGGGAAGTTCCATAACTGGGCTCAGCTGTGGGAGGGGACCTGGCGCTCTGGAGGCGCCCTGGTGTTCCTGTGTGACAGAAAGGCACGACCTGTGTGTGGTGGTGACTCCTCAGAGCAGCCCAGAGAGCCGTGCTGAGGTCGCCGTGGGGGTCTCGGTGTCGCTCAGCCCCGTGTGGGATGGGGTGTGCAGGGCAGCAGAGGGGCTTGGCAGCATTTCTCTTTTCGTGAGTTGCTCGTTTTCTCAGGTTGCACAAACCAAACGAAGTCTAGTTGTGCTCCCCAGCGTTGTGTTGCTGTTCCTGCTCGAGCCCCGTGATGGTCAATGTGTCTGACACGAGGGTTGATTTCTGCATCTGTCACACAGGCTTCCCATGGATGTACCTTTAGGAGGCCTCCAGTTATCCCTGGGTTTCTCTTCCTCTTGTACCACTTCCCATGTGGCAGGTGGTGTGAGGAGGGACAGCGTCCCAGGGCTGATTCCACGCTGCCCAGCTCCTGGGGGGGTTGTAGAGGCTGCAGCCACCTCCTAGCTGTCCTTTTTTTGTGTGTGTTTATTTTTTATCTGCCCCCTGTAAATTACTTTGCAAACAGCGCAGTGGGAGAGAAACCAACAGTAGGTTTGGAGGTGAGATGATAGATCACAGTGTGCTTTCAGCTGTCAAAAGCCTTTCAGTTCCTGCACAGCTGTGACACTGTTAAATGTCTGCAAATGTCTTCAAGTGGAGAAAGCATTTCATTGCAGTCTCTTCCCCTCGCTTAGGAATTCCTGAGATTTTTGAGAATATTAGTTTTGGAAGATCAGATCCCACTATATTTTTATAGCAAGCACAACAGCATTGGCTTATCCTTGCTTGACCAGGTATTTCAAATAAGCAAGACCAGAATATCCCAGAGTAAATGACCCATTAAAACTATGTTGGTAATCGCGGGAAAGCTCATCTGTATTTATAAAATAAAACTGATTAGTATCTCTCAGCTTGTGTGTCTTCCTTAATGGCTCCTTTGTGTTCCTGCTTTCAACCACAGTGTCCTTCCCAGCGCCCAGGACTCCTTGGTTTATTGGTCATCAAACCCACAGCGGGGTTTTTTTGGTGGTTTTATTTTTTCTTTTCTCCCACCCCATCTGTCTGTCAGCAGAGAGTAAAAAGCCAAGGCATCATCTGTACAGCCCTGGAGCTGGAGTGGGAAGATACAGGAGGCAGAAATTTCACTTTAAACCATTTTGCAATGTTGAACAGCGTGACTGAAATGCAGCTGCATGAAAGGGAAGAGTAAGGAATGGAAAGAATAAGATGGAAATTATTTGCCTTGAAATGTAGCTGGAGATGCTGCTGCAGAGAGTGGATCTGATCTAGATAAACCTTCCCCAAAAGGGCTGTCCTGCCCTGACACAGCTGCCCAGGGCAGTGGGGGAGTCCTCATCCCTGGAGGGATTTAACAGCCCTGTGGATGTGGCCCTGGGGGACATGGGTGGGTGGTGGCCTTGGCAGTGCTGGGGAATGGTTGGACAGGGTGGTCTTGGAGGGCTTTTCCAGCCTCAGTGGTTCCGTGAGTGTTCAGAGCATTAACTTGGAGCTAAAGACTCTTGCTCATGATGTTGCAGGATCTTCTCACTCAGTTCTCAGTTGAGTTCAGCCACCTTCCTGCTGCACATTTTTATCAGAGTGCTCAGGGTGGGCCGTGAGAAAGGACTGGAGGTCTCCAGCTTTCCAGCGCAGCCTCCCTGCTCCTGTCTGCAGCCAGGCTGTGGAGAGCAGAGGGTGGATGAGCCACGTGCCTGCAGAGCAAGGTGTGTATTGTCCCTCTTGTCCCTGTGCTCCTCTCCCCTGCCATCCCGTGCTCCAGATTAATTCCTGGGTGCCTTCAGCCCAGGGAGCAAGACCTTGTCTTCACCTGTGTGTGCCTGGGAGGGTGGGAATCCCGGCTGTGCCTGGGGCTCTGGGCTCCCAGACTGACCCAAGTAGCCCTGCTTTAGATGTGCACTAACAGGGATTTAGGCTCCCAACGCCCCTGACTGCTCCAGAGCTCTTTGGGCAGCCTCTGATGGAGCATCCCCAGCCAAGGAATCCCTGTGAAAAGTGGGAAAAGGCTCTGGGAGAGGATGAGGGGGCTCATCTCCAAGGCATAGTAGGTTTGTTCAGTCTTAGCTGTTACATTTGCACAGGGACAAATATAACTCAGGTCCGTATCTGGGCAGTCTCAGGGAGTTCCTGACAGGTGACCCCAGGGGACAGTTGCCTTCTCTCAGTGCTTATTTCTGACATTGTAATCCAAATGGACGTTCAGTGCTTGAGTACACAATAAGTTCATTACAGCTGAGCCCTCCAGCCCCGGGATTTCCTGTTGGTAAGTCTCGGAAAAATCAGGATTCCCAGTGGTATCGGGCTGAAAACGTTCGCAGATAAAATCCAAGTCAGTGAGTTGTGCCAGAATGTTTTTGGAGCCGAAGTGGGGCTGTGTTTTCAGTGCAGTGGTGCCTTGTCCTCCCCTGCTGCCCGGGGTGGGAGGTGGAGGCCCCTGCCCCGCACAGCTCCCAAACAGGGTCTTGGTGCTGCTCCCAGGGGGAGCTCATTAAACAGCAGCGGATGGATCCACAATCCCATGGCCAGGCACATTCCTTGAGCGTGTTTTTGGAACCTAAACTGTTCCCTCTCGTCCCACTTCCCAAAGAGCACGAGAAAAATCCGGGCATCATCTCCGCAAACCCCCCTGAGGAGGCCCTGCTGAGCTCCCCTGGCAGACGAGGCTCCAGCTGTCCTGGCTGCCTCCAGCACTGGGATGTGTCTCCCCATCCTTCCATGGCCACAGCAGGGCTGCAGCCCGGTGGGATTGCTGCTGGGGCTGGTTAATAGGCTGCTGTGATGAGGTGTGGGTTTGGCCTGGCACTGCCCCGTGCCCGTCTGGCACAGGGACAGCACCTCTCCTGCTCCCACCTCCTCCCCCCAGGGAGCTGGGACCTCACAAAAACAGACACTGCTCCCTCCGGCCCGTGGGTCTCAGCTGGGATTTGCAAACCGCCAGTGGAATTTGAAGGTGGTTTTCTAACAGGGTGGAGGGAAATCGCTGCTGCCTCCCGAGGGGGGAGTGTGGAGTGGCCCCGAGTGGGTCTGAGGGTGGGAGAGGAGCTCGGAGGCTCCCCAGCAAAAGTGGTGCAAGAGCCAGAGGTGCTGCTGTTACAGGAGAGGCTCAGAGCATTAACAAGATGCAAAGAAGAGAACAGGAAGGTCTCATTTCTGCACACTCACCGCCCTGTGAGGAGAAGAAATGCATGAACACACAGCACACACAGCAAATGGGCACTCGGGGTATTATTTTAGGGAAAAGGTTCCTGTTCTTTCCTCCCACAGCAGTTTTTAAATTTTACACATCTTAAACCCAATTAATTTGTTAGTCACTGGGAGTGCAGCATCCTGTATGGCTCCTGTGAGGGGAACACGGGATAAAAGCAGGATTATCACTTGCAGGAGCAGAGCAACGGCACCAGAACTAACCTGGGAACCTTCCCTTCTCTAGTTTGGGACGTCGTGAGGAGGATCAGCCACGAGCTCTGCAGAGAAAGCAGAACAATTCCTCGCTCTGTGCTGCTGCCCTCGGTAGCTTTCTGTTGTGACAAATGGCACAGAGTTCCTTTCCCTGCAGGCAGCAGTGCCTGGGAGCAGCCTCGTTCCTCCAGGGGCTCGCCTGGGAGGGGATGGGGCTCTTCCTGGTGGCCAAATCTTGGCTTCCCCACGGTTTTGGAGAGCAGAGGCTGCTATGGGGGTTGGCAAGGAATGGATCCACAGGTGAGAGGGTCCTGCAAAGTTTGCCCTTTAAAAATGCCCCAAAGGAAGGAACCTACTCAACCTGAAGGCAGAGACCTTCCCTGCCCAGACTGTTTCTGATGACTCAGAACAGACCTAGATCTTAAAATGTCACATTTCTAGGACTCCTGAATTCCCAAACAGTTCCTTCTCCCTGCCCCTGTCTCCTTCCTTCTTTCTTCTGGCTGCCCTGTCAGAAAGGGAGCCCTGCACTGCAGGTCCCCAGGGCTCCCTGTGATGTCCTGCAGCCTTTGCTGGAGCAGGGACAGACCAGAGCCCCGTGTCCTCATCCCAGTTGGGACTGGGGAGGATCCCCCTGGGTGGCACAAGAACTAACTTGAGCGTGTTTTTGGAACCTAAACTGTTCCCTCCTCCTCTCCCTGCTGCTCCTCTCTGAGGAGGAGATGAGCTGAGCTGGGGTATCTGCTGTGCCAAAGGGGGGCAATGATCCAGGTGCTGGGTGCCTCCTGCCTTGCTCCTCTCATCCCGGGTGGAAAGCCAGCTCTGGAGTTTGGCTCCAGCCTTCCAGGGGTCCTGGGCAGCTGGAGCATCCCTCCCACAAACCCAGCACATTGCCGTCCCTGTGGCTGCAGGGGGGAAAACAAGGGTAAGTGTCCCCCCTGTGATGCTCCCTGGCAAAATGCTCCGAGCCCTCTGCAGGGAGAACTCTCTCCAGCAGGATCAGCCTGGTGTGCACCGTGCCCTGACACCTCCACCCTTCTGAGGGCCACCCTCCAGGCACCCTTGGGAGTCCAGGACCTGCCTTTCACCTGAGGGTGTGGTTTGTGCACTCAGCCAGAGCCAAGGGCTGGCTGGTGTCACACTGCTCAGGTGACAGGCTGTGGGGAGAGGGAAGGCTTGGAAACAGGAGTTTGGTTCAGTTCCACCGTGTTTCCAATGGGTCTCAGTTTATAAATAGTTCAGGTCAGCCACGTGCTTCCTTCTTTGACACTTCTCTGAGGCTGAGGACGCTCTGGGGTTTATAATTAGAAACTTTCCTTTCCTGGCTGCCCCCGTGTCCCTCTCTGCCAGGAAAGTCCAGCACAGGAGTCAGAAAGGTGCCTGTCTGGATGAACCAGGAGCCAGCACTGAGCTGTGCCCAGGGCATGGCCGGGGTGGAACCAGGAGCCAGGAAACAAAGCACAAGTCCTGGGTGCTGAGCTGCCCTCGGGGCTGGTTCCCAGATGAGGGAGGGAATGGGAGAGGGGTTCTCTCTTGGCCCCGGCAGCGGGGAAGCAAGCTGGGAAGTCAGGTAGGAGTGGTGCTTGTGAAGGGTAGTTTACCATCTGGGAATTACTGGCTGCAAAGTCACCACAGTGTGAGAGGGATGGATCCTCCTTTGCTGCTGCGGCGGTTTTTGCCTCCTGGGCAGACCCCCTGCACCACCCCCTCCAGGGCTGGGGAGCGTGTGGGGATTTGCTCCAGGAGCTCTTCTGGAAGCATTTGGGTTGTTGAGCTGCTGATGCACCTTCTGCCACGGGCTGAGTGAAATGAGCATCTCCTGAGGGAGGGTGGGGGCAGAAAAGCTGAAGGGAAAGAGCAGAGCTGTTTGCACTGCAGTTTAACTGAGCTCCAGTCGGGGTCAGGGGAGAGAAGTGAGCATGGAATGAGATGAGCTTTAAGGTCCCTTCCATCCCAAACCAGTCTGTGGTGCTAGGATGTCTTACCTCAAGTGGAGAGGTTATACCCAGCTTTGTTTGTTGGAGACTTTGGCAGAGATGACCAGAGGAACAGTGACCTCTGCCCCAAAGAGCTCCAAGTCTGGATGTGAAAGAAGGTGCAGGTGAGTGAGGAAATGGTGGCACAGTAAGTTAGTGAGGAGGAAGGTGTTCTCTGCACTTCAGTTCCTTTATGAAATCCTTCTCAAGCATCTTGATGAATGAGAGTTTCTGCAGCCCTGGCTCTGTGTTTGGGGGTCGCCCTTGAATTCAGGCATTGGAACGGCCCTGGGACCGTTCTCCTGTTTTCTGTTTGACTCTCAGAGACCCTCGTGTCTCCTGGAATATCAATCTGTCAGGCTGCAGAGATCATCAGACCATTCAAATCACGCTTGGAGCACCTGCAGCCTCGGCTCTTTATTATTCCGGGTGTGCACGTGCACACGGGAAGAATTTAGGAATTACAAGGGATAACATCACTGGACAACCTGGGAAGGGTGGAACAAGCTGGTTGAACATCAGATTTACCCACAGAGCATGTGGTCTGACTGTCCCTGCCCTCCCAGACCTGCCACCCTTGGCTGGGGGGGCACAGGTTGCTCTCTCTGAAGGAAAGCAGGGAGAGCTGCAGCTCCCAATTCTGGTGGGAACAAGGCTGAGCTGAGCTCACAGGATAAAAGTGGGGCTGAGCAACCCGACCTGAGGGTGGAGGGGGTCCTGCTGTGGGCAGGGGCTGGAGCACAGCCTGCAGAGGTCACTTATGGGTGGCTCTGGTTCTCACCACAGGGATGAACCACAAGAAACGGGGATGGGGGCTGAAGCTGAGGATGCAGCTCTGCAGGAGGGAAGGACAAGGCTCTGTCCTTGTCCCCCGGTGTGGATGGCTGAGCACCACAGACCCTTCCTGCCACAGGACAGGGCTGCCCTTCCTCAGCAGGTGTTTGGAGGCTGCCCTGAATAAAACAGAGGAACTGCACAGCCAGGGAGAACAGGCCTTTCCCCAGCCCCACATCCCGGAGCTGTTCCCGAGAGCCCCATGGCAGAGGTGTGGGAGCACGGAGGGTCCCAGGGCTATGGGTGCCTGCTGGGGCAGGGGGTGCTGTGTCCACACACGTGCAGCTGGGTTGCTGCTGACCTTTGGGGGAGGCCAGGACGTTGCTCCCCAGCCTTCCCTGCCCTGCTGAGATGCGGTGAGGGCTCTGCCGGAGACGCTGTGCTGCTGAAGTGCCCGGGTTCCCTTCCCAGGCCAGTCCAAATAGAGAACTTGGATTCCTTCCTGTGCTGGCTGCTGGCTCTGACACCTCTCTGGGGATGGTGCTGGAAGGGCCAATGAGCCACTACCCACTGGTGACGGGCCCAGAGAGCCCCCCCCCGGGCTGCAGGAGTGAAAAATGACAGTCATTTCCTGCCCACACCAACCAGGCAGGAACGTTCCCCCGTGAAGTTTTATGAGGCTGCAGGGCCTGGAAATGTATGAGAGGCAGAAAGGACTAATCAGCAGAGAGGGAAAAACTGATTGAGAGGAAATTAATGTTGTGGAACTTTGTGGAAATTTAGAAAAGTCCTCTGAAGACCAGGGGTGTGATTGTGACCTGACCCGGAGAGGCGGCAAAACCCCCCTGAATGCAGTTTGCAGAGCCCCTCATGGAGACTCTGAGAGGCTGAGAGTGGGCAGGGACTGATGCAAAATGAAGCAGAGGGATGCCTGGACACTGGAGTCCCCCTGCCCTGATGGCAGAAGGAGCCTGTCACAGATATCATGAGTTTTGTGGGGTCTCACAGTGCCTTCAGGGGCATCCCAACCACCTCCATCCCTGTGCTGCATCCCAGGGAATGGCCCAGGGAGGGGTGTCTAAGCCAGCCCCAGGGCACAGGCACTCTCAGGCACTCCCAGGCACACCTTCTCAGCTGTCCTGCCATCCCACTGCAGGTTTTCTGCATGAACTCATCACTAACCTTGTTAAATTGTGGGGTTTTTCACTGATAACATCCCTACATCAGGACCACCTTTCCCCTCAGGATCTCCAAGTGCCTTTGAGGCAAAGGCAGGTTTATTATCTCTGCCTTAAAGATGGGATTGGTCTGGTGTAATGGGCTTTCTTACACCTGGACTAGTTGCTTGAGACTCTGTTGTTGCTGGAGAGGAACAGATGCTTCTCCTCATTACACCCTAAAAGAGATGATTCAAATAGGTCAGATGACCAAATCCAACACATTTATGCAGTGTTTGTGATGGGCACCTCCAGGGAGAGGAGGGGGCAGCAGAGACAGCCCTGTGTCCATAAGAGTATTTTTTCTCTTTAACTCCACATGCAAGATATTTATATCTAAATACTCACAGGCTCTTTCCTGTACTACTAAGTGATGATGGATGGATAGATAACCTTTCTCCATAAAAATACACATAGTTAAGGGTAAATTTTTCATTGTCATCTCCAGCTCGTGTTTAACAATTTATTTTCCTCAGGTTTTTTTTTTTTCCTCTTGGAATATTGTTGTGGGTGGAGGGACCTGACCTGTGTCTAACATAATATTCTTGGATGGGTTTTTTGAGTAATGGCACTGTTTTTGTACAACCTCCAGCAAGAACAATTTGCAAAGTGTTGCAAACTTTTCCAAATGACCTGACAACAGCTCTCCAACCAAAGTGGTTTTACAGGGATCTGTTCCAGCACCGCAGGGCTTGGAAAGAGGGAGGAAAAGGGGAAAAAAAAACTCAAAAAGGCATTGGAGGCCTGTGCAGGCTGCCCTTCACTGCAGGTTTGTAATGCTGGGAAAGGGGTTCGGGGTCTGGTGCTGCAGCCCCCCATGGATGTGTCCTTCCCTCGGGGTGTGAGCAGCTCCAAGGGCTGGATGCTTTTGGAACAGCCCAAACCTGGAGTTACAGTCACCTTTATGATTTTGTCAGGGGGTTTATCTTCACCTGTGGCCATCTACTACACATGGAGGCAGCAGACTTGTGCCCAGAGACCTCACAGATGAGAAGATGGTCACGACTGTGGGTGCTGCTGCCTCCCTCGTGGGCACACCAGCCAGCCCTGCACCAGGAATCCACTCTAGTCTGTCTTCTTCAGACCTGCTCATGGCAAAACACAGGTCCAACCACCCCGAAATTAGGGAGAAACCACCCCTGGGTGAGCCCTCAGTGCAAGATGCTGCTGTAAGGACCAAGGTCTCTGTGATGGAGCCTGGGCTGGGTTGGTGCCTCCAGGAGCCCTGGGGTGGGTCTGGATGAGAGTTTTGGAAATTATTTTGAGGTTTGGGTCCCCAAACCTCCCCAGGGGCTGAATGGAGAAGCTGAATGCTCAGAACCAGGCTGGAATTCCCTGCAA
Organism: Chiroxiphia lanceolata; assembly: GCF_009829145.1. Lineage (NCBI taxonomy): Eukaryota > Metazoa > Chordata > Aves > Passeriformes > Pipridae > Chiroxiphia > Chiroxiphia lanceolata. The sequence continues at coordinate 119,646,296 of NC_045638.1, forward strand.
GCCAACCGTGTGCCAGGATTTATGTGCCAGTCCCGTGGCAGGAAGGGCTGATCCCTGTGCCCTCACACCAACAGCATCAGGAGCAATGGGATACGGTGTCAGGGGCAGAGGGGTGAGCCCCTGCTCTTGTATTTGATGGTTATCAAAGCATTCAGGAGGGGCTTGGCTGTGTGGGTGGGATGAGGGGGCTGTGGGGGAGAGGAGGAGCAGGTTCATGGTGAGCTGGGGTGGAGGAACCTCCAGCAGCAGCCTGGTGGGGGCCAGAGGGGCAGGAGCACCCATCCATCCCCCTGGGAATGCCAGAGGGATGGGTTTGCTGTCTGTAACAGAGCAGGGCCTGAGAACATCCACTGGGATGGCCTGGGAACATCCTCTGGGATGGGCTGGGATGGGTGCTGTCCAACCCTCCTCCCACGTGTGCCACAGCCCCTGAGCCCTGAGGGAGCTCAGGAGCTTCCCCCTGGTGCCAGTGGGTGCTGTGGGTCCCTCAGACCACCAGGATCTGGTCACCTCTCCCACCTCACCCGTCCCAGGGGGCCTCTCCTCAGTGTGATGAGTGTGGGGTTCTCAGCCAGGCTCTGTGCCTGGGGGGAGGGTGTGTGGCTCCATCCAGGGAGACTAAAAACTGGGGATACAGGTGAGACATCCAGTTTACCTGGACCCCCAAAGATGTGAGACCAACCCCCCCCCCCCGGCTCCCCACTGAACAAAAGCGTGGGCAGCTGATCTCCTGACTGCCCTCCCCTGGGGTGAGCCCTTCCTCCTCTGTGCTAACAGGCTCCTCTGGAAGCAGTAAAGTCGGCTTGAGCCATTATTAAAATAATAGGGAGACCCCCGAGGATCTTTAACCGGGAGATCTTTAATAATTACTGCCTCCAAGGCTCTTGCTACTCGGGTTGAACCAGGGTTTCTCATGCTGTCGAGTCCTGGAGCACAGCTCAGCTCCATCCCCACGGGGCCACCAGTGCCATGTGACTTAATTGTCCTTGATATTTTTCTAGTCACGTCGAGGGCTTCTTTGGAAATGTTATATAGCTGAGAAAGAGTTTATTATTTGCTGTCAGGGGGCAAATAACACCAGGGCATCTCCGAAGACATCTATAACATATCTGTGTAATGTGAAGGTTAAAATAAATCAGTAAAAAGAGCCACTCTCCTGAGGGCAATATACTGTAAAATATTTCATCAGAAGGCCTGGATATTATTGCACTTGTAATTAATCTTCCTGGTAATAGCAGGGCTTGTTTTCTCCTGCCACGTTATCTCTCCCAGCGTTTTCAGCAGCCACTAGATGTCGGGGGAAACTCTTTTGGCGTCGTTAGGGAGGAAATTCCTCCCTGAGTCGGGAGCTGCCGAGTGTCTCCGCTCGTTTGAGGTCCAGGGAAATGCCTGGTGCGGTTGGGAAGCGGGGATGCCTCGGTAGCTCAGCTGTCCCCCCTCGGTTTGCAGCCCTGGATCCCTCCGTCTGCCATCACCCCCAGCGATCCCCACAGCACTGCCCGCCTCGCCCCCACCGCCTGATGTCAGGTTTTATCATTACCACTCCCGATTTTACCTGGGTTTAGGTGTTTGTGGCCCTTCTGTTCTCAGCCCACCGCGTTGCCAGCGTGCTGTGACTCGATTTCTGCGAGCAGAGGGAGCAGCTTCTGCCGGTGGGATGAGCGGAGGGGGCAAACCTCGTGCAACAGAGAGCTGCGTGCGAGGAGCCCACGGCACAGAACGGGCTCGGGGAGTCCTTGCCTGGGGAAAGGTGAGGGGAGAAGACACTTTGCGGGTGGTTCTTGCGTGCAAAGAGCTGCCTCGGTGCAGATGTTCCCCTCTATCACACACACCATCAGCACGAGCCTCCTCCCCGGGAGGGGTCAGGCTCCTTCCCCCGAGGAATCCAGCAGGAAGGTGCCAGAGATCCACATGTCACTCCCTGTCTCCCACAGTCGTTGCAACACATTTTTTTTTTTTTTTCACACGGGGGGCGAGGGGGGAACAAACGCAAACCCCGAGTGTCCCCCTCCCCAAACGGAAACGCTCTTGAAATGTTTCCTGGAGGGTTCTCCCCCTCCTCTTCCTGGCTCTTGAGCAAGAGCTGATTGCTGCAAACAGCTCTGCCCCCCCAGCAGCGACCTGCCAGAGAGGGCAGCGCCCTTGTCAGGGGTCACGTCTGGGAAGAGGGTGCTGGAAGGTAAAAGGTTAGTGCAGGAGGACAGAGGGGGGTGTCTGACACTCGGAGATGAGACACAGCTCCTGCCTGCCTGTCCCCTGGCAGCCCTCCCTGCCCTTGGCCTGCCTTTGCTCTCCAGCCCAGCCAGCTCCAAGCTGGAAGTGGGGTTTGTTCCCTGTGCTGAGGGCATCTTCTCCCTGGCTCAGGGTGGATTTCGATCCATAGGTTCCCTCCTAACGTGCATGGCCTTTCCACGGGAGGCTGGGAATTGCAGAATCATGGAATCATTCAGGTTGGAAAAGCCCTCCAAGACCATCAAGTCCAATTGTTAACCCAGCACTGCCAAGCCCACCACTGCCCTGTGTCCCCAAGTGGCACATCTACGTGGCTTTCAAAACCCCTCCAGGGATGGGGACTCCCCCACTGCCCTGGGCAACTGTGCCAGGCTGGACAAGCCTTTTGGGGGAAGTTTTTCCTCATTTCCAATCTAAACCTCCCTTGGTGTGCAGCCTGAGGCCGTGTCTCCTTCAGAGTGCCCGTGTTTGGACGGATGCAGGGTGTGACAGTCCTGCTGTGACCCAGACTGTGGCACAGCTGAGTCCTTGCCCAGACAGGAGATGCCTTCCCCAGAGAATCAAAGACTTGTCCCATCGCTTGGATCTTCTGTACTTTTCCTGGAAACCAAATGAAAATCCCAGTCCAGCAGAGGTTGTTGTGGCAAAATGAACTGAAAGATCATCACCTGTTCTTTGCTGCAGAATTCCTTGTCCAGCTGGGAATCCTCCAAGATCCAGTTGGACATGATGAATAGTGGTAATTTCAGAGCTGGGCATGTTCTCGGAGTCTGCAGTTTTCCACATCTCCTGTATGATGGAGAGGGGGGGAAATGGAGGTTTCTAACGAGCTCCAGGTCAGCAGCCTGGGCTCTGCCGTGCAGCTCCCAGCTGGTGAGGTGTTTGCACAGGAATGATGCAGCAAACACACCCCACCGTCCAGCTTCCCAAATGCTGATGGATTCAGCCTTTGCTGAAGAAGTTGGGAAGCAGGTGTCTCCCTCATCCACACCGAAAGACTTCACACTTTCCCATAATCTTCCCTACAAAGCTGTTCTTCCCTCCGAGGAAATTCTCTTTGCGCCCTTTACCCCGAGGGTTTTCTTTGCAGTTCTTTCCCTCTGGCAGAGGTGATGCACACCCGTCCCCGTGTGCCCCGCGGTGCAGCAGTGACACAGCCCACCCTGCCCCGGCCTCGCAGGAGGAATTCCCCCGGGGAGGTGGCTGTTGGATCCCACCGGGACCGGACCGCGGTCCTGCAGCTCCGCGCTGGAGCCAGGGGTGTGAGAACCAGTGTCAAAGTGCCCTCTCGTGGCAGAGGGAGCGGGAATCATCCGTCAGCGTTTCGGGGAACTCGAAGGTGTCACCGGAGCCCTGACTGGCGTTTGGTTCCTAGTCCAGAGGCAGCTGAAGAAGAGGGACAGTGTCACCTTGGGTTCTTCGTGTAGACCTGCTCCAGGTTCTTCTTCAAGGCACTCAGAGGGCAGTGGGGTTGTCTCCCTCACGTGGAACCTGCAGGTCCTTCAAGGCAGCAGAGGACTCCCTCTGAAGGTGCTGATCTCCATGGGGGCTCAGGATGCTACTGCAGGAGTTGTGATTGACAATAACACTGGGGGGGGGGGGGGGGCTGCTTTTCCAGGGAACGCCGTGATGGGAATTATAATCACCATTTAAAGGCATTTTTCCCCTTCCTCTGGTGGGTTATCAGATTACAGGAAACGAGAGCACTTTTGCTGCCTTATTATGAGAGATGGATGCTACTGTTTGGAGAGTTTGCCATCCATCTCCTTCCCTGACACCCTCACTCATCACTGCCCATTTGATGTGCAAAGGCTTCCCAAAGCTCCCTTCCTCTGCTCCTTCCTCGCTGGTGGATTTACCCCTGCTTTGCAAAGCCCCAGGATTTGTTCTGCTGCTCCCCCCAGCTCTCCCCTCCCCACACAGGCCCTCTTGCACAGAAAGATGGATCTCTATTTTCTTAAATGCTCGGGCAATTATGTTCATTCTGCAAGTGGTCCCGGAGGGGAGCTCTCCAGGCAGGCCTGTGTTCAGCTGCAAATCCTTTTCCAATATGGCAAGTGCCTGTAGCTGACCTCCCCTCAGCCTGCCCTGTGTGGCTCATGGTCCCTGCCCCTGATGGCCACGCTTTGGGTGAGCTCAGCATCTCCCTGGGCCTCCTGGAGGGTGTCAGGGGGGTTTGTAGCTCTGTCCCTGTGCCTTCATCTCTGCCTTGGGTCAGTGTCCCCCTCACTGCAGCCCCAGGGGACACCACAGCCCCAGGGGACACCACAGCCCCAGGGGACACCACAGCCCCTCAGGTCTGTGCCAGGCATCCAAGGGGCAGCAACAGGAGCACCTGAGGTGAGCCCTGCTGTGCCCTCCATCCCCACCTCTCCAGGTCCTGGCATCTGCCAGGCCAGTTCTTGTGCTCTGACTGAGCTGGGGGTGAGAATCAGCCACACCAACCTCAGGGACAGCCTGACAGAGAGGAGGTGCCTTGACTTCTCCCCTCATTCCCAGCCCCTCCCCTGCTCTGTGGTCTGTCCCCACCCCAGCTCTGGGGTGGTTTCTGTGTCCCAGTGCTGCAGGACAGACGTACCCAGGGCCACTTGCCCTGAACAACCAGCACCAATTTCACTTCTCTAAAGCCCGATTTTGCTCTCAGCATGCAAAGGCTCTGGCTGAGACTCTGCAGTCCTTACAACTGATATCACCTGTACCTGCACCACGGCTTATTTTAGTTCACCCTGGTTACAGCTGCCCCTCCCAGCCTGTTCCTCCTTGCACCCCCTCAGCCCTCTCCCCCGTGATCACCTTCACGAGGGTTTCTTTTTAGGTGCATTTTGAGTTGAGGTCATCTGGCTTGCTTTCTGCTTGGCTCCCCAAGAAAGCACAACTTCCACGCTTGTGTTCTGCACGTGCCTGTGTCTGCCTCTTTATCTCTTCAAAAGAAACAATTAAGGATGTCAGCCAGTTTAAGCCAGGGGGAGGGGGGAACTTCTGATTTGTTTTATGGAAAAAAGCAAGCAGGTGAGAGAGATCCTACCAGTGCTCAGGGGAAGAAAGGCCTGAGGGGTGAGCACAGCCCTTGCTAAACATCAGGAGAAGTGTTGGAGGACCAGTTGCACCCCCATGGGCACGACTTGCAGCATTTATACAATTTGCTGTTCAAACATTACCTGTGGCCAATTAGCACTGGAGCAAACAGAGGATCCAGGCACTTCAAGAGTGAACAGTAAAACTGCCTCAGAGCGGTTCCCATCCATGTCTGATATCCAGTGGGAAGGCACTGGGCAGGTTTTTTAAATCATTATCGTTATTATTCAGAGCCTGTCTGGCACAGCAGACCTGAAGGGGATCTCGTGTTCCAGGGGCTGCTCTGCACGTGTTCCAGGGCAGGTCCAGCCTGCTTTGACTGCTCAGCTGGTGCTTCCTCACTGCCTCCTGGCACACCTTGCAGCTGAAGGGGAGCCTGGATCATCGCCAGGGTGTTTTGCACCCCCAGGGTGTGGCACAGGGAGGGTTGTGTCTGGGCAGCCCCTCGTGCCCCGGGGCTGTCGTGCTAAAGCAGAAGTATCTTCTCAGCTGGGTGAGGGTGTGGAAGGGACAGTCCAGGGGGAGCCTGTGACCCTCCCTGCCCATGCTGGAAGCAGGAATACAGCCTGGTGTGTCCCTGTGCTCTGTGCAAAGGATGTGCTCCTCTCTCGTGCCCTGGCAAAGAGCATCCCCTGTGTTTTCCTGCTGAATCCCTGAGCTGTCCCAGCTGGTTCATGCTGACACCAGTTTAAGGGGGCATCACAGGCAGTGCTCCCAGTGCCACTGCACTTTCTGGAGGTTCTCCCTGTGATCCATGCTGGGGGGGAGCAGTGGCTGCAGGCTCTGCCCATGGTTTGTGGGATCAGCCCCCTCCAGCCCCTGCCAGGATCCACGGGCTCTTTCCATTGCCTGTGCTGGTTAAGGAGCATTAATTAGGGCTGGGTTTCACCCTCAGCCATTGCAGATGGAGAAGGAAATATGCTCCTCTGTTGGAAGGATGGAGATTTGTGGTCCACAGCCCGTCAGCAAGCAGAGAGTTCAGAGCATGAACAGCAGCTGTGAGGCCATGGCAGGCACAGGTGAGGGATTCAGCTGCGTAAGAGGTCACTTTTCAGCTCAGTGAAAGGAATCATTACCATCTCTCCTGTCTCAGGGACAGTGAAATGCAGCAGTGAGACACCCAGCAAGGGAATGAGGTTTGTGCTGCTTTTTTCCCTGGGGAGGATTCCAGTGAACTGGCAATATACTGTGCATGAGGCTTTCAGAAAACCCTGATATCCCTCCCCAAGAGCAAAACTGCACCAGCAAGATGATTCAACTCTGTCCACGTGTGCTTATTTCAGGATTTCTGCTCTTTTTTTGGTTTTTCAAACCGGTCCTGTCTCATCTCCTCCCTCATTTTCTCCAGCTGTGTTAGAGGTACAGGCTCAGGGAAGACAGAGAAACAGGGCTTTTGGGGTGGGTGTGCAAACCTGGGGATGGATTGAATGCAGTGATCTGGGAGGTCTTTTCCAACCTTAATGATTCTATGAATCTATGACTGAAGAAACCGCTTCTTTTGTTTGACTGTTCACATATTTGATACTTGCAGGTATTTGCTACAAACAGTCAACATCCTACAAAAAAAAAAAAAATAAGACCTGGCTTCTTTCCCCTTTTTCCCCTCCTGGGAGAAAGGATCCATTTTAATATCCCAGATCCTCTCAACAACACGGTGTGGGGATGTTTCCCTGGTGGATTCAAAAAGCAGAAAGAGGAGTTTAAAATATTGAAAACTGGGAGAGAATAAGCCAAAAACCTTGGGATAAAGATATGGGGAATCCCCTGGGGTTTGAGAATTTCCCCTTGCAGACACACATGCCCCAAATCTTGCCTGTCCCTCCACGGAGCAGGCATGACTTGGACACTGTGCCTGGGGCAGGACCAGGAAAGCTTGACGTGCTCCGAGGGGAAAAACAGAGCAGGACACATGGATTTGCTCATCTACAAAGGCTTGGCTGGAAATGTAAGAGTTCAAATGAGCTCTCCAGCAGGAGGAACACGCCAGGCCATCACAACAAACAGCAGGAGACACAAGTGCAAAGTCACTGCGGGGTTGTGAGCGGGGCTCTGGTAGAGAGTGGGGTTGGGAGGGTGGGGGAAGAGGGGTCAGTTCTCCTGGGGAGGGAGGTGCTGGCAGGATGAGATTAAAATGGTCCTGGCTTGTGAAGGGCAAGAGGAGATATGATAAACCCCTCATGCCAACCCAGGGGACTCTCAGGACCTGCTCAATCCCTGTCAGTCAGCACTGGGGGCCCCGTGTCTCTGCAGGGATTGCTGTGCTTCCAGCGGGCATGGAATGGTTGGGGTTGGAAAGGACCTTTAAAGGGCATCTCATCCACCCCCTGCCATGGGCAGGGACACCTTCCACCAGCCCAGGCTGCTCCAAGCCCCATCCAACCTGGCCTGGGACACTCCCAGGGATGGAACAGCCACAGCTTCTCTGGGCAACCCGTGCCAGGGCCTCCTCACACCCTCCTTGTGAAAAACTTCTTCCTTCCGGCTAAATGTGTATCCATGAGCAACAATGACCCACCATCTGAAAGGATTTCAGTTTTCTGGTTTTCAGTTTTCAGTTTCCAGTGTCTGCTACCTACAAACAAGGATTTGACAGTGTTCAGGGTGTTCACAGCTCCTCCCATGTAGATCTGTAGGGTCTGGTAAGGACAGAATCCACACACCGGCCTTTCCTCAGTGGGCACATCCATCCACGTTCATGTCTCCCTCCTTCCCCCTCCCTCCTTCACAAAACATGCTGGAACTCAAGCATTTTGGAGACTGCTGCCTTTCTGTCAAATTAGCCAGAAATTTGTGAGGGGGCTCAGAAGCTGCTGGAGGAGAAGCAGACAGTCCATCAGACAGATACACCCCCCTCCCACAGGCTTCAGGAGTGACTGTGCAAACTTCATCTCCTTAGGATGCAACAAATCACTCCCACTTTCGTCCAGCCCTGGCAGCAAAGAAAAATTGCAGCCCTCAGTATTTCTCAGCAGTGGGATTATGTACTTACATTTTTCCCTTTGTGATATCCTATCCCTGCAGAAGGAGTTGGAGCCCCAAACGTTGATTTTCTGTGATTCCTTTTGTGTCACTTCAGGGTGGGGATTTCTGTGGCAGAAAGAGTTGTATAAGTGACCCCAAATTGCAAACAGTGGATGAAAGGCAGTAAATAACTGATCAAAGGATCAGTGGGGTGCTGGGACTGGGCACAGCAGAGAATCCTGGGAAAGGGTTGCAAATGCCATCTCCCTCTGAACTGGGGATTAGAATCATAGAATCCCAGAAGGGCTTGGGTTGGAAGGGACCTCAAAGATCATCCAGTCCCACCCCCTGCCACAGGCAGGGACACCTTCCACTAGCCCAGGTTGCTCCAACCTGGCCTTGGACACTTCCAGGGATCCAGGGGCAGCCACAGCTTCTCTGGGCAACCTGGGCCAGGGCCTCCCCACCCTCCCAGCCAGGAATGCCTTCCCAATATCCCATCTAACCCTGCCCTCTGGCAGCGGGAAGCCATTCCCCCGTGTCCTGGCACTACATGCTCTTGTAAACAGCCCCATCTCTCCTTGGGATCTGGAGCCTTTGCACACAGATTTCAATGCTCCCTGCAGGGCTGCTTTCATGTCAGTGCATGATTATTTCTTGGCAGGTATTTTCTTGTCCACATGGTAGAGAAAATGTCAGCTGCAAGGGAAACCACGGACAGCTTTCCAAATGTCCAGAGAACTTTTATTCTTTACTCTTCACCCTCAAACCAGCACCCTGGTCACCCTGCAACCTGTCAGTGCCAACCCCCCAATGCAATGTGCCCCAGGGAGGGGCTGGGTCCTGCTGCTGCTTGGGGCTCTCCTCGATCCCACAGCAGGACACAGGAGGGCTGGCTGGGCTGGATTTCAGCACTGTGGGAACGCCATGGAAGCTCCCCAGGCTCCCCAGGCTGTCTGCTCTGGAGTGCACAGAGCCCACTGGGGTGTCTGGCAGGCTGGACGTGACCTGGGAGCCGCGAAACAAAAAGTCTGGTCCTAGAGAACAGAAATAAACTCCAGATATGGGAATCTTCCCTGAGAGGAGAGAGGAGACAACCAGATGGGTTTTTGGAGTTTTCTTCCTTCCTTAATTCCTATAAACACGAAAAGGAGTTGGACAAAGCCGCAGGTTTGCAGCCAGGCTTGGCAGAGCCGGTGTCCAATGTTCGGGGGAGTTTTGGGATTGCAGTTGTTTCTCAGTGGGAGACGTTCCTGTAAAACTGCCCTGGACTTGGACATGGATATCATTAAAACAGGTGTCTTTGTTTTTATGGGATGCTGGAGTTCTGATGTTTCTTTTGTGTCTGAAACGAGTGTAAAATTGGCAGTGGGGCTTCTCTGGACTCACCAACTTCTCTCTCCATACAGAGACAGCTCCCTTCCCCGGGCACTGTCTGCCCCAGGAGGACCAGAACAGCCTGTGAAATCCCATATTGAGGAAAAAGCACTGGGGGAAGGTTTTCATCTTCCACTCCCAAGTAAATCTCCTCCTGTACACAAACTAACCTGTGTCCCCCTCTCCTCTTCCCCTCCTTTGGGCAGAGCCTCCTCAGCCTCCTCAGAGACCCCCATCAGCCATCTCATATTGCTTGATTTAGAGTGAGCAGTAATGGGTCACTGCATGCCTGGGAGAGGACTGTCTGCTCCTCTCACACCTCCATCCCTCCTTCCCCACGCTCCCCAAAGGACACACTTTGAAGAAACAACCCCTGGCCTGTGCAGAGCAGCCAGCGAGAGGCAGGCTCATGTTTTGGGGCTGGGTCCCAGCAGGTCAGTTTGCTGCTCAGTCCGTATATCACTCCACATGGACTGCAACATGACAACCCCATCATAATATTTGTGAGGAATCGCTTCCCCAGCATCTTACATTTCACTAACATCAACACTTTAGAGCTGCACAGGGAGGGTGGGGGTTATGTGTTCCCAGCCATAGGTCAGAAAACACAACGATATGAATTCCTCCTTGGTTTTTTTCATTGCAAAAGCCCAGCCTGGAGTTAACAGCCTGTCTCACTGCAGCCAGAGCTCGGGAAGGGAGGATTGGCACAGCTTTGGAGCAAAAAGGTCGGTGTTTGTGGGTCTTTGTCCCTCGGGGATGGGTCTCATCCTTGGAAACGGAAAGGATTTCTCTCAGTTCCCGGTGATCTCTCTCCAGAGAGCCAAGGCTGCGTCACAGCTCTCAAGGGTTTAATAAAGGTCTTGTCATTTTCATGAGTTTATTATGATTTCTTTACTTTTTGTCCTAGTATCTTCCATCCTTCCCCTGCATTGTCACTGAACCCAGCCCTGCTGGAGGAGCAAAAGGAGCCCCCTCTGGGCTGCCCCTTGACCTGAGCACGAGTTCACATGGGCTCACACGGGCTCATACCTCCCTTTCCAGTTTTTTCCCACTGTTCCCATGGGGCAAAGGGCAGTAGGTGGCAGGACCCTCGGTTGTTACTCTGCCCCCTGTCACAGGCTCCTGGAGGTAACATCAGCCCTGTTTCCTTCTCTGCCCCAGGGCACAGACAGTGTGGGGGCAGCGGGAATGCCGGGCAGTGTGGGCAGATGTGGGATGAAAGGCACTACAGGGCTATTAAGCAGCTGTGTTATTTACTGTGCTCTCCCAAGTGGGTGCCCTTAGCAGTGACGTGTGCCAGGGGTGTCACTGGAGCACCCCTGGTGACACTCAACAACCTCCCTCCCCACGTCCCCCTGGGCCGAGTGTCCCCCATGCAGCTCCCCAGCACCTCAGGGACAGCACTCCCACTTGTCTTAGATCACAAAACACCTGCTTTTCCCCCTCTCCAGGGCTGGTTTTCCCCCAGGAAATCCTTTCAGTCCGGTGGAACTTGCCCAAGTCAGGACCAAAGTGAAGTTCTGCTGAGCTGCACCCCTGGAACTGGGCAAGACTCCTCTTCGTGATGCTCTTGGTGGCCGTGCTGGGACTCTGCAGGGGCAGGAGGCAACAAGTGAGGAGACTTGGGTTCCTTGCAATTTTCTCACTGAAATGATTTATCTCTCTGGTCTCATCTACTTTCATTACTTTTATGTTTAGTACGAGGGAGAGAAACTCGGTGATGCAACTCCTCCAACGTGCTGCCAAAGTCTGGGCCGGGGCGAGTTCTTTCCTACAGACACTCCTGGTGATATCACTGAGCAATTCAACCTACAGTCTAGAAGAAAATGTCCCTTTTTCCCTTTTTTTTCCTTTTTTTCCCCTTACCCTGAGGACAGGTGGTGCTGCTGAAGTCCCCAGCAGTCAGACACTGGTTGCTCTGGCCCCTGTGCTGGGCAGAGGACCAGGTTGGGATGGTTTCCCTCCTGGGTGTGAGGCACGAGGGCGCAAAACACCGTGGGGAACCACAGTGAAAAAGTGTGTCCTGGAAACATTTCCAAGGCTTTTTACTCAGATGTTTCTGGACAGCCTGGAAATACCAGAGGGAGTTGCCTTTCTAGCGGGGTTTGAGTGGACTCAAATCCAGACAGAAACAAGAAGAACAAAGAATGGCAGGAAGCAGAGTCTGGTTGTTATGGATTTATGTCTCAAAGTTGATGGCTTGTTAAACTGATTTATTTTAAGATTGCCCATTTTTTTTTCAGTTTCACCTTTAGAATTCCCTCGGGGCTTTTGTACAATTTGTCTACTACAATCTGCTATGTACATCACCTGCCCAGTAGAAATCAGCTAATAGGATAAAAATTAGCAAGAAATTGTTTAGATAGAAACCACTCCTTTCTCTGAACCATTATTTTAATGTGGAAATAGGAACATAATTTCTTTGGAGACCTTCAGTTTCCTGTCAAAGCTGTTTGAAAAGTCAGCAGGTGGAGAAATCTGTGGGGGACAGATAGATGACAGACTGAATGACCATGTAAATCTCATTTCTTGGGGGGGAAGTTTATATAATAAAATGGTAAAGTGAACTCACAAGTGGTTCCCTCACTGTATTTCCTGTACTAAACTAAGCAAATTGTGGAAAACCTTAACCCAGGCTTGAATCTGGGAATTGGAGCCATCTTTAAAGTAAACTTAAGTTTTCACAAGTCTTGATTAGACAAACACTTCACAGATTTTTTGAAGCACTTCCTTCAGTCCCAAGTGCATCTAATTTGTCCATCATGTTTTAGAAGGGGAGGCAGATCCCTGCAGGGATCAGAGGAACTCAGCTGGTTGCCCTCTCTCCTGGGACCACAGTCCTCATCTCCAGCAGTGGGAGATGCACTGGATGCAGAGAGCTTTATTTAGGTGCCTGGCAAAAGTGATGTTTGGACCTGGCTGCTCCTGGTATGTGAAGTTCATACCTTGTGTGGCACATTTATCACCCCTCTTCCCTCCTGGAGCAGGGGGAAGGAAACAGTAGGAGGGAAAAGCAAGTGGAAGAAGGAGAGGGGGGACCCAGACACGGGAGGAGGTTTGTGGGGTGTGTCCTCCCAGCCCGAGTGATTTATTTCTCTTCTGGGAAACGTTGAAACTTCCAAGTTGAAAATTAATGGGACAAAAACGCTTTCCAGGTGCTCACAAGTGCCAAGGCACAATAAATCAAGGAGGTAGTTCGAAGGAGGAGCCCTGCAGCCCAGGGAGAAGAAAGCAAGGCAGGTAGAAGAGCAGCCTCCTGAAGCTGAGCCTCCCCTGGGTTGTGACGTGGTCCCCGAGCTCCCGTGGGGCAGGGAGGGTGTTTTGGGCTGCCCAGGGAGCTGTCCTGGGCTGGTCCAACCTGCAGCTGCAGGGACCTGATGTAGGAGCTGCTTGTCTGGGTCTGGAGGGCAATGAGGGAGGTGGGACACACCCCGAGAGGGCCAGAGAGCCCAGCAGCACTGAGAGGGAGGGCTGGCCTGGGGTGCCTCTCCTTGGAGGAATGTGCAGTGTCATGTGGAAAATGGGTCCCGGGGACTCCTGGAAAATGGAAGCAGCCAGACTGTGTTTTTGTGGAAATAATCCCCCGTGGTTTTCATACATCACCTCCACCACTCGTTATTCATTAATTAATATTATTTCGTTATTATCTCTTGTTATTAAGTGCTAATAATAATAATAATAATCTATTACTGAGGATTATTTCTATTGTGGTGACACCTGGAACCTTCGGGGCAGCTCTGGCCTGTGCTGTGCCAGGGGTTGTGCAAATATACTGGAGAAACCCAGCGTTAACTCTCTTTTCTGTCCCTCTCAAGCTGTCCTGGGCCTGGGCCCAGCGAGTGTGTTCTCATTGCTGACTTGCTGACAGCTGTGGAGAGCACAATGAGTCAATTCCTACTTGAGATGAACCTCTGCTCAATTAAACTAATAGTGAAAATCTCTGGGCATAGGAAAGGAAACGTTTCTGAGCTGATGTTAAGTGTGCAAGGGCTAAAGGGGAATAAAAGCTCTCCACAATTATAACAGAGGAAAATGAGAACCCAGGCTCATTAATAAACAAAGAGCAGGATGTAATTAATAAATGCCTCTAAACCTGCCAGAATATGGAATTCCTTTCTAAATATGTCATTAGTTAAGAGAAATAAAGAGACAAATTAGGCTGATAAGGATGGGCTTGGAAACTTTGGAAGTCTACAAATCATGGGAGCTGGCTGACATTTATCCTGCCTGTTAAAGGGATTTAACTAAAGAGTTAAGGAATCACGGTGGAGCAGTGGAATTGTGGCCATGGGATGTTAAGGGAAATGTCTGCAGTTTGATTCTCTACGAGAGAAATTGTCTGCTGTTCTTATCAGGGTCCAAACCCAGCAGGGGGACCTGGTCCCTGGGCAGAGGGGAGCACAACACAGGGCAGGATCTGACTCTCCACCAGTTATAACACCGAAACCAAGCTGTTACTTGTCCCTTCCAAATGCAGGCTCTTGTCCAGTGCTGAATTATCCACCAGTGTCACGGGGCTCTGCAGTCAGATTGCACCATCTCAGGAATCCCCCTCTCAGCTGCAAACCTCTGCACTCACTGAAGGTCAGTGCTTTGCCTTGGTTCTCCTTGGGGTTTTCCCCCCTCATTTTATTCTCACTGGGAGAAGACTCAGCCCCACAACTGTCTAGTCCAGCTTTTTCCCAGTACACAACACAAGGGACACTATTTTGGCAACCTATCTGGGACATTTTTTTAGCAGTCTTGCTCTCTTTTCTGAACTTTTAATACGTGTTTCAAATCTTCACTGCAAAATGCAAAAAGTAAATAAAGAGACAATTTGGACGGGTAATACACAGGCCTAACAGGAGATGGAGAAGAGAAACAGTAACAAATAAACCCAAATAAAGAGTCAAACTCTTAATAAATTATGTCCGATCAGCAGACAACTGTAGCGGGGCAGCCAAACGAGCTGCCATCCCCTGATGCTGATAGCCCAGATAAAATATTCAAACAAATCTGGACCAAAGAGGGGCTCTCAGCAACGCTACAACAGTTTGCTTTCTAGCCGAGGCAAAAATAACATGTAATCATTTAATACAATTTCTTCAAATAAACTTCATTTGGGGATAATGATTTCCAGATGGGTGAAGGTTTATAAACATCTCTGCCACATGATACGTTCCCACTGGGTAACAGAGAGGGCAAGAGAGGGATTTAGTCACTGGGTCCATAGCAGTAAATTAAATGTGCCCAGTGCTGATCTACTGAGGCCAAAGAGCAAGGGAGGGCTCGTGTCCACGTTGTGGCTCCTTCTTGCTGCCCAAAACCAGGTGGCTGCTTCCAAACTGCCTGTTTGGAGTCCCTGGTTTGTGCCTGGGAGGTGTAGCACGAAGCACTCTGGTGGTCCAGACCTGAATGGTGCCAGGAGCACCCTAAAAATGACACTGTCTGGGCAATAACCCCTAAAAATGACACCGTCTGGAGAAGGGAGCTCCTGTGCCTGGCAGTAACCCCTAAAAATGAGACTACCTGGAGAAGGGAGCTCCCGTGCCTGGGAATAACCCCTAAAAATGACACTGTCTGGAGAAGGGAGCTCCCATGCCCAGCAATAACCCCTAAAAATGACACTGTCAGGAGAAGGGAGCTCCCATGCCCAGCAATAACCCTTAAAAATGACACTATCTGGAGAAGGGAGCTCCTGTGCCCAGGAATAACCCCTAAAAATGACACTGTCTGGAGAAGGGAGCTCCCGTGCCCGGGAATAACCCCAGGGGCTGTTTGATTTACCCACGTGGACACAGTTTGCAGAAGACCCCACAACTCCTCCTCTGCATCAACGAATACCCTCCTCAAAACCATTCTGGAAGCTCACCTGAAGCTCCAGGGCTGGGTTACCACGGCCAGTTTTGACAAGATGGGATCCCACGTGAAGGATCAGGTCACAAATGGCCCCACTCAAACCCAAGGCGAGAACCTGCTCGAGGTGCCCACACAGTCTGTCAGCCCATGGCCCAGCACCTTTTTTGGGGTGAAATGAGCCCTGAGCTCCTCAGAGTCTGAGCTGCTGTCAGGGTTACACGTGTGTTTGATTGCTGGGTTGGGCTGGGGCCCGGCAGGATCAGCCCCAGGAATGTTGAAGGGAACAACAAGCACTTCGCACTTGGAGGGGAGAGTTGGGAGTGTTATTAATTACTGCTCGTTTTGCTGGTTAGCACTGAGAGACACGGGGCTGAAACACGTCCAGGCACAAATCAGCCACAGTTATTAGTGTCTCAAATCTTTGTCTTGTAGGCTTCAGTCTGCTTAAAACAACAGAAAGGGAGGAAAAAGCTACACATGTTTCAGATGAAGGCCCCCAAGATATGTGGGATTTGAGATAAATGGCCTGGGTTGGATCCAGCACTAATTATTTCCCTCTAACTGCTCACATATTATTTTTTTTCCCCTGTTTACAGGGGATTATTAGTTTGTTTCTTTTGCCCAGCTTTACCCATACCTCCTGCCACGATGGTGCCTCCAGAGATGTTCCTTTAGCTGAAGTCTAAATGACCCATGGAACAGTTGGGTTTCATCAAGGACCTGAGGGAAAACTGGTGTGTTTTCGAGCTCATCCTGCTGGGTTTTTCACCTTTTGGGTTGGAAGAGGAGCCCTGAGATTTCAGGATCCCACATCTTGGGCAAGGCAGCTGCTGGGGGCTCTGGGCATCTCGTGGCTGGTGCTGAGCAGGGAGTTGGCCTGAAGGTCCTTGGAAGGTCCGTGGTCCTGGGACTGTAGATGGGGTGTGACCCTTGATGAAGCTGGTGAATCAGTCCCTCAGACTGCTCAGCTGCTTCATCCCTCACACCGGGGCAATAGTGTCTGGCTACCTCACAAGCGGAGTTTTACAAGTTCCCCTCCCCACCCGCTGTCCCAGCAGGGTGTTTTGGGGGTGTTTTGGGGTGTTCTGGGCTGGTTGGAGATGTGATGGAGTTGGTTTTGTGGGTTTGCCTTTCCAAGGGCACCCGGGGTGTTACCCCTGGCAACCCTTCCAACTGTGGTGGTGAGAGGGGACACGGCAGCCCTGGAAAATGTGTGTTAGGCAAGGAAGAGGAGGGTTCTGGGAAGGGAATTCTCTCCTGCAAGATGAGCTTTGCTGAGTTTACAAGGTGCTGAAGGCTGCTTTGGTACCCCAAGATTGTAAACAAAGTTCCAATATGCCTTTCTGCAGCACCATTTATCAGCCTCCATCTTCTTCCCTTTGGCTTTTTTCCACATTTCCCCCCTCCCCCCCTCATTTATTTTTTTCTTTCCTCCCTCTTCCTCTCATTCCTTTGCTTGGTCTCCTGGATTTATTCCCATTCTCTAGATTGTATTATTAATTTTACTCTTTCTCCAAAAGAAAAAACCAGGCTCGTGGGCTGGAGGCTTTACAACATTCTCTCATAGTCCTGGATTTAAACCACCTCGCCGGGGGTCTGTGATGTACTGACATGGAAAGACTAGACTCGGCATCATACTAATAATCCAGGAATTTTTATGGACTTCAGGGCTCTGCAGTGTTTCTGACCACCTGGCACCGATGCTGAGGCCTCAGCAGCCGTGGGTGAGAAGCTGCTGTGGTTGGACACCCCAGCTTTGTCAGCCTCTGGAGCAGGGAGGTGGGTGCAGAGGAGTGGGATCCGTGGTGAGACCTGCCTGCTCCTTCCCAGCTTTGCACCTTGTACATACAACCTCAGCCAGGTGACACCTTCCAGGCTATGAACTGTGGTGTTAGAAGATCCCTTCAACAAAATGGCACTGCTGGGAGTTGGGGGTGCAGCTGTAGAATTGCCTTATTCTCTGCTTTGAGCGCTGCTGCAGTCTGAGCTGTGACCAGAAGCAACGTGGCTGTGCTTGTGTTATTAGGACAGACTGACCTGGTTAAGATGAGGTGCAGCCACACCTCTCATTTTAACACCTTTCCTCATGAGAAGGACTAAAAACCTTTTTTTCTTTCTTTTTTTTTTTTTTTTTCAGATGTGATGAATGCTTTTGAGTATTTGTCTTGAGGGCCTTGTAAGGGTTGACCTTTTAGGGGTGTTTATGTTGTGTGGTTTAAGGACCCATTTGAGTTGGTACCTCGGAGCACTCTCAGTACTTTCCAGCAGGTGCAGCAGGAAAGAGGGGAAATTTAGGCTGGGTATTGGGAAGCAGTTTTTACTGTGAGGGTGGTTGGACGCTGGCACAGGTTGCCCAGAGAGGTTGTGGCTGCCCCATCCCTGGCAGTGCTCAAAGCCAGGTTGGACAAGGTCTTGAGCAACGTGGTCTACTGGGAGATGTCCCTGCTCATGGCAGGAGGGTTGGGGCTGGATGGGCTCTAAAGGCCATTCCAAGCCCTTGACATTCTGTGACATTAGGAGACGAGGTTGGCATCCAGAAAGTGGCATTCACTGGCACTCAGAAAGTGGCACCCATTGCTCGCTTTACTGCCCAGAAAAGTGCAGTCCCCCAGCTTGGTGCTGCTCATGACATCCTCAGAGCATAACTTCAAATGGTGCCTGAAACACTTTTTGCTCCCTTCTGCAGACACCCAGGCAGCTGCACTGCTTGGGGCCAGGCAGTGCCACACTTCACTGATGATCAGCTGTGATCTGTGCTTGGCTTTGCAAAGCTTTTTGCTGGCTCTCAGGGTGAGAGCTGACAGTGGAAAGAAGGATACACAGCTATTGAGTCGTATTTTAAGGCAGAAATCTGAGCATTTTTTGTGTGATTTATATCATTGTGTGATCTGCTATTGTAGGAGATGGTTTTTTTCCACTGCAAGGCATTTGTGAGACCTTCACCCCTTGCATTTTTTGCCTGCTTGTCAGTCCTCTCGTCTTTCCACGTTGTTTAATTAGAAACACTGGGTTTGAGGATACCTCTCCTCGGAGATTGAACACACCAGGTCCAGTCTGTGCAGCTCAGGTGATAGAAGTGCATTGGCTGCCCTGAAATCACCTGGGGGAAAACAAAGAGGAGGAAAAGCTCGGTGTATCTCCCCGTGATGGATTACCCATCCCTGGGATATTCCAGAGAGAGCAGACACGCAGCCCGTGCCGGGGATGAATTACTGGATCCTATTATAACGGGAGGAATAAAGAAAAGGAAAGGCTTCTCCAGATAATCAGCACCAGCTGCCCTTTGAGGGATCCCCCCTCCTGCAGCAGCCCCAGCTGTGATTCATGTCCCCGGCCCACGTTGTGCCTGCCCTCAGCCCCCGAGCCACGGGACGTGTTCTGCTCTAGCACACACATATTTCTTCCTTACGCCCCAGTTTCCGGCTGCTCGGCAGAGCAGGAGGATGGGGAAGATGTAACTCATCCCTGAGGAGGATGGGGAAGATGTAACTCATCCCTGGGGAGGACGGGGAAGATGTAACTCATCCCTGAGGAGGATGGGGAAGATGTAACTCATCCCCGGGGAGGGCAGGGAAGATGTAACTCATCCCTGAGCAGGATGGCGGACGAGGATTTCGGGGGGAAGCGTTTCCAGCAAGTCTCTGGGCAGGAGACGTGGATCTCCTCCTCTGCCTGGGTGATTGGAAGCAACGAGGCAGGGCTGGAAAACGCTGCCAGGGATCCCCAGCCTTTGTGGGAGTCAGAGCTCACAATACACGAGGTGTTCATGAGCAGCCCTGACAAGCCCAGCACACGCGGCTGACACGCCGAGCCCTCCAACCTCAGCCAGGGAGGCAGGAAAGGAGGGTGAAAAATCTCCTGCAGTCCCAGGGAGAACAGTGCCGGTGTTGGTTCAGAGGAGAGGAGGGCAGAGCGGGCAAGGAAGGCAGTTTGTGGCCGGGAAGGCCAAAATTCATTTGTGAGACGTGAGGAGCTCGTGCCAAGGCAGCAGCAGGAGGGGTCTGGGAGGGCTGTGGTGCCCGAGGCACTGCCCACCCCTGGCACAGCCAGCAGCCCCTGCAGGACTGATGATTTAGATGAGGGGATTGAGTCCATCATCAGCAAATATGCAGATGACACTAAGCTGGGGGGAGTGTGGATCAGCTGGAAGGCAGGAGGGCTCTGCAGAGGGACCTGGACAGACTGGAGAGTTGGGCTGATTCCAAGGGGATGAGGTTCAACCAGGCCAAGGGCCGGGTCCTGCACTTTGGCCACAACAACCCCCTGCAGCTCCAGGCTGGACCAGAGGGGCTGTAGAGCAGCCAGGCAGGAAGGGAGCTGGGAGTGGGGATGGACAGGGAGCTGAACAGGAGCCAGAGTGTGCCCAGGGGGACAAGAGGGCCAATGGATCCTGGCCTGGATCAGAAGCAGTGTGGCCAACAGGTCCAAGGAAGTGATTCTGCCCCTGTGCTCAGCACTGGTGAGGCCACCCCTGGAGTGCTGTGTCCAGTTCTGGGCCCTCAGCTCAGGAAGGACATTGAGGGGCTGGAGCAGGTCCAGAGGAGAGCAACGAGGGTGGGGAAGGGACTGGAGCACAAGTGCTGTGAGGAGAGGCTGAGGGAACTGGGGCTGTTCAACCTGGAGAAGAGGAGGCTCAGGGGAGACCTCCTCACTCTCTGCAACTCCCTGACAGGAGGGGGGAGCCAGGGGGGGGTTGGTCTCTTTTCCCAGGCAACCATCAGCAAGACAAGAGGGCTCGGTCTTCAGCTGTGCCAGGGGAGGTTTAGGTTGGAGATTAGAAAGAATTTTTTTCCAGAGAGGGTAATCAGGCATTGGAATGGGCTGCCCAGGGAAGTGGTGGATTCTCCGTCCCTGGAGATTTTTAAAAAGAGACTGGATGTGGCATCAGTGCCATGGGCTGGGAACCACAGCGGGGTTGGATCAAGGGCTGGACTTGATGATCTCAAGGTCCCTTCCAACCCAGCTGATTCTATGATTCTATGATTCTATGATTCTATGATTCTATGATTCTATGATTCTATGATTCTATGATTCTATGACTCTTGTGCCTCTGTGAGGGCACAGCAGGAGCTCCAGGACAAGCTCAGCATCCCCATGGCTGCTCCCCAGAGCTCCCACTGCACACCCCTTCCCATGGGCTGTCACTCCTGCCCCTGACACGCACCAGGCACTGTCACTCGCTTTACCAGGCACTGGAGGCGTCTTCTTTCCTTCTTTGGAGGGTTTCTTCTCTGGAAGGAAAGTCCCTTTTCCTTCTTGCAGGTTGTGTCTCAGCTGCTGTGTGGTTTTCCCGTGTTTCTGTCACCATCAGCCCAGCCCTTGCTGCAGCAGCCCCACAGTCAGAAACCTGATAAAGCCCGAGACACATCTTCACCCTTCAGGAGAAGATGGACCTGTGCAAAGTGGTTTTTTTATTGCCAAGGAAATACCATGTGCAGACTCAGGAGCCCTAAACCCAGCCCAGGAAGTTCCCCTTTCCACCCAGCTGCAGCCTGAGGGCAGCCACAGAGGACACTGCCTGGCACCCCCCTGCCTGGCACCCAGGACCACCCAACGAGGGTGAGATGCCATGAGGCAAAAGTGCTGTGTGCTTGTGTTCACCTCTCTTAGTGCAGTTTTTCTGCTGTAATTTTTTCTGAATGCTACCTGGTCTCACCTCACCTCTGAGCCTTATTTAGAGTTTAGTCCCTGAACATCTGGTGGGATGTCCATTTGCTCCTGTGTAAGGACAGCTGCTGCAGAGGGGGAGCCCTGCACAGTACCAGTTTGCTGCAGGCTGTTGGGCTGGAAGGGCACAGTGCAGTCCCCCAAAATCACCCCCGCTGTGCCTCTCATGAGCTCCAGGCACGGCAGGGGGGGAGTTCAAATGAGCCCACTCCAGGGGGATGAAAAGGAGCATCTCTGAGAATGTCCCATGTTCTGGCTGGGCTGTAATCCCATCCAGGAAAGCTTGTGCTGTTCCCAGTTTCCCCCTTTGATCACTTCTGGAGAGGTGGTGGATCCAGGGCCTCCACTGGTGACCTGCTGCCAGGGCCCAGCAGGGATGGACAGTGATGGATTGGGCTGAGGGAAGGTGTCCTACTGCAAAACACATGTGGTACACACCTCCCCTCCCTCCTGCTCCTTATAAACCACGCCAGGAAGTGAGGCTCAGCTCTTTTTGCCCTGGAATCAGTGAAAAAAAACCAAGCCCCAAAACTTTAGGGGAGGGTGTGACTGTGCCAGTGCTGGAGTGATGCTGGAGTGCAGCAGGGTAGTTGTGCTCAGGAACTGCACTTTCACTCCTCCTGCCCAGGACGAGCTCTTGGCCACAAAAGGAAGAGGGGATTCCTTCCTGACATTATTTGTGCTGCACTGGAGCCCATAAGGAATGAGCAGTGTCAGAATGTCCCTGTGTTAAACATCAGATGTGCAGGCTGAGACCTCCCAGGCTTCTTATCAAATATGACAGACAGGAGGGGGAAAGGTTGCCTCCTAAAACCTCTTAAGGGTAGAGGCTGTCCCTTTGTTGTGTGCTTGTGCCTGGCCAAGCATGGTGGGACCTTCAGTCAAGAGCGGGACATTGACGTCATGGTCACCGGGATTGGATCCAAAGTCTTTGAAAGGTGGGGATAAGTCAGAAAAATCCCAGCCTTTGATGTGGTTTGTGCCCTCCAGGGGGGAAAGCACCAACCCTAGAGCAAAATGAAAGGGGGTCAGTGTCAGAAGAGCAGCGTTTCAGGGGTTTTGGGGTGTTTTTAATCACTCCTGGACAGCTGCATAAATACAAATGAGAAGGCAGACACCAGTTTTGCTCCAGTGTGCTCAAAGCAAAGCTAAACACCATAAACATGTGTGCTGATATCGAGCTAAATGTGAGGCAAAAGTGAGAGCTGAATCTAAGGTTTTTGTGATCTCTTCCTTCCATAAGTCCTCCTTATGGTTTTGTTTGTTCAAATAACTTCCACTAATTGTCCAATTCCACTAATGAGTCTTTTTCTGGCAAAAGCCTCAAAGGTTTGCTAGGAAGTGTACAGAGGTCCTTCCTTACCAGGCAACCCCTCTTTTCATGTAAGCCCTGGGAGCTCCCTCCTGGAGGAGTCTCAGAAACTGTGGTGTCTTTTTGTCCCAGGTTTGCATTTGGGTCTCATTCCAGGGCCTCCTGAATTTCCCATCCCCAGCACTTTGCAGGAACACTGGCTTTGTTCTCAGGCTGTGCCAGGCTGTGAGGAGTTGGAGTGCAGGTGTAACCCAGGGTAGATGGGACAGGCTTTGAAGTCCTGCTAAAGAGAGATGCAGGTTGAAACCACATCACCCAGGAGATGGTGGGGACATTTTTAGGCTACAACATGCTCTTTTTTTCTCTTCTGGAGTCACTTCATATGCCCAAGTGAGAGACGGGGTATTGGAGGGGGCTGCCAGCTGCTCTGACAGGGCAAACTGAGTGTGGAAGCAGGTTGCAGGGCAGATAGATGTCAGGAATGTTGTCTCTGCCCTGCTTCCCACTCCCTGCTGGCCTTTGGAGCGAAGCAGCAGCCTGGGAGCTGGAGGGAAGGCTCCTGCCCAGCAGTGGGGGCTGATACCAAAGGGCTACCAAACTCCTGATGGGAGAGGGGTGGGGGAGAAGAGGGATTATGTTCTCTGTGAGACAACACTCTGTGGCTGCTCAGAGAGCCCACAGCTCCAGCCAGGCATTTGTAGTTTGTGGGAAGTGTCTCCTCCTGAGCCCCCTCGCAGAGAGCAGGACCAGCAGCAGCTCTTGGCCTCCACCCACCTCATCCACTGCTCTCCCTGGGACCTGCTGGCAGGGCCTGGTGGCTTTTCCCAGTATGAAATGGGATGAGATTCCTCAAGGTTTTGCTGACTCAGTCTTTCATCGTGGAGGGGGGGAGATGTGGCTGCAGGCAAACAATTTGGAATTTTGTCTGGGGAGTTTGTGAGTGCTCAGAGAGACAGGACAAGGGATGAGGTGAGAGACACAGCAGCTGCCTTGGGAGAACCCAGCTGTGGGCTGTGTCAAGGGTAGAAGGAGAAGGAGAGCACCCTGGGAGCACCTGCTCTTGCTGGATGTGCCCCTCAGTCATTCACCAAACCTGCTGCAGGCTGGCCAGGAGTGAGGCAGGGAGAGAACTGAGTTTAGCCATCCCATAAATGAGCAGAAGTGTGTATGGGAACAGATGTGGGAGCTCCTCACAGAGCTGAGGTTGATCAACAGAGTGGGCATCAAACAGGCAGCAAGGGGGATTATCCAGGGCTGCCCTCAGCACTGGGAGTGTATGAAAAGGACCACGAAGAGGAAGGGAATTAGCTCTTCTCTGTGTCCTCAGGGGACAAGGCATGGAGTCATGGTCTTAACTGGAGCCCTGGGAGAGCTCTGTTAAGCTTGAGAGGCAGGTTTCTGACAGTAAATCCACTTAAGCACTGGTGTGGGTTGCCTGGGGAGGCTGTGAGCCTTGAACCAATTGCGGTCTTAAAAAACAGATTAGTGAAACAACCGTCAGGAACGGCTTAGGAAGGGCTGATCCTGCCTCCAGGCGAACCAGAGGCCTTGATGGCCTCTCCTCATCCTTCCAGCCCTCTCCTTTTATGACTCTGTGACTCGACTTGCCTTCTAATTGGCGCAATATTTCCTGCTGGAGAAGCCCCCCACTCTCTCAGGACGGAGGAGAGGAGTGTCTCACAGCGCGGGTGGGCAGCAAAGGTGTTCAGCAAAAACCTCCTGAGGGAGTTTGTTCGTCACTAAAATGTTCTTTGAGCCGTTCCTCAAGAGTAGGATCTTGGTGCTCTGGCGTTGCTGCCCGGGATGTTTTGATAAAGCCGTGGTGGATCTCAGGAGGCCCTTGGGCAGGGACTGAAGGTGACATTGATGGTACCCAGATTTTAAGGTGCAGAGGGGAATTTGCAGCCTGGGCCTCCCACAGTGAACTCCCTTCGTTGTCCGTGGAGACCAAGAAGCAGCCCCACAGTGCAAGTCAGCTGGCTGTTTTCATACACTGGCATCAGCAAACTGTGAACTATTGAATCCATCCACCTCAAAACTGACAGAGAGAGGCTGGAAGTGCCTCTCTTTGAGCATGGACCTCCACAGGTCAGCTGCAAGAGTAGAGAGACCGTATGTACTACTAATGCAGTGATTATTCCTTCCCTGGTTTCTACTTCCCCAACCTGAGGAACCTCTGAGACTGTCTGTGTTGTTTGTTTAGGGGGGTGCCTGGTGACTCAAATCTGCAGGGAAAAGAGGGCTGAAGATGGGGGGTGGAAAAACTGTAATTATCCCTCATTTTCCAGGTGTTGCTTCCCACAAATGTGGGATTTGTGGTTCTCCCGAAGGTTGTGTCCACCAGCAAGCAGAGGTGGTTCCCAGCTATCCCAAACCCACCAAGGAAGCAAAAACCCCCCGTCCTTTCTTTTCTAACTCCTTCCTTTCCTGGTGAAACTTTCCAATATGGGAATTAGGAGAAAGGCTGGCTGTTTTCGGGAACAGGGCTGGTACCAAAGGACACTGGGAGCAGAGGATCTCTAATTCCAGACCACCCCACACCAGAGCTGTGCTCCAGCAAATTTGTTGTTGTGTCTCTGCTTGTGATCAGGACCAGATGCCACAAAAATAGCTATGAGAAGCTCTGAAGTAGGCAATGGTGAAAAAAAAAAAAAGAGGACACATCTGAAGAAAGTTACTGAACCACTCTGCTATGGTTTGTATTAAAAATTAAAAAAAAGAGGAGATTGAAACAAGGTGAAACGGAGCCAGTATTTGTAGGATCTCTGAGTTCCCTGCCTGAGACGTGGCAAAGGGATGGACTTAATCATGTGGAGTTTGAAACAACTTTGAAATACCTCAGGATGGGCACCCCAAAACTCTGGGGTACCCCAGATTGCTCTGCACTCTTACAATCTGTGACCAGTGCTTTTTAATCCACAAAATCTAGTTATAATTACACTTATAATTAGACAAGTGGGTGAGAGCTCAGCAGGGCCATTAGAGTATCAGCAGGTCTCCATTCGGGGAAAGAAAATTCATTTTAATTTTTTGGTGCGTTCTGTTTCTGTCTGCTAGGTTTTTTTTTTTTCCTTTTCTTTTCTGCCTCTTTTTTTTTTTTTTAAATGGAATCAGGCCAATATGAAAAAGAACAAAGCCCTCACTGATAGATGTGTCAGTGAGTTTGAAATGGCAGCTCCCATTTCCTATGTTTACAGTTGCTTTTGATGTCACCTAACGAACGTAGATGCTCTAAAAAGATTCTCTTGAGGGGCTTTAAATCTGGAAACCATTTGACAGTTAAGCCAGAGAGACACAACGGGGTGTGTTTTATGGGCCCCATTAATGTGTGCCCAGGAGGAGGTGCTGCAGTGTGGCCTCTGCCTTCACCCACCCACGGCATGGATCCATTCCCTCTGGAGTGCTTTACTGCTGTGAGGTCCTTAAAAAAAAAAAACAGAGGGCAGGGGGAACATCAGCTCGTTGCTCTGAGGGAAAGCCCAACCAAGGAGAGAAGACAAAATCGAACTCTGACAGCTCAGGTTCCCTCTGGTCACTGCTCTTCGCACAGAGGGAACCCCAAGCCTGGCACTGTGGGGTGGCCCCCGTGCCTGGGGGCACAAGGATCTGCAGGGCTGCCTCTGCTGGCACCGCAGGCTCAGAGCAGCCCAAAATCATCAGCAGCAAGGGCTGGCTCCATGTCCCGGGGTGCTTTGCCCCGTGCCATCTGAGTGCCACCCCTGCCTGGCGTGGGCCACGGCAGGGAAGGGTTTTCCAGGGCTTTAACTGGTGGGTTTAGGACTGATCTGCTGCAGGGCTTTGAGAAGTCTCAGGTTCTGCCCAGAGCAAGGTCAAAGGCACCACGCAGAGCTGACCTGAGGGGAGATGTCCCTGTCACTGGAGGGCACGTGGCACTTGGAATGTCCCTCCCAACCCAAACCATTCCGTGTCTGTGGTTCCATGGGTCTTTGTGAAGTGCTTTCTGCTGTGCACCAAAGGCCAAAGCCCAGCTGGAGGCACATCTTGCAGCAGGGGCTGGAGTGGGAAGGGGTTGGGAAGGGTCTGAGAGCTGTCCTGCCAGCACAGGGTGGCTGAGCTGAGCGGGTCCATGTGGGCTTCCTGCAGTTCCCTCTCTGTGAGGGAGCCCAGCTCTGCAGGGGAGATCCCTACAGCGGCCCTGAATGCCCTGTGGACTTAGCTCGTGCTGTGGGCAGTGAAGTGGCAGCAAAAATAACAAGCTCAGGCTGAGGCTGCTCAATCCAGACCCTCCAGGGCCCTTCTGGCATCGCTTTCAAACCCTGCGTTTCTTCAGAATATTATTTCCGTGAAAAAAAAGTGGGAAGGGAGACAGGAGCTTTTCCAATCCAGGCCACTCTGCTTTATGGCTCCTAAGGTACAGGGCTCAGACTGTTACTCATCCCAGGGCTGAGGACATGAATGAGCTTTCTGTTTGGAAA
Organism: Chiroxiphia lanceolata; assembly: GCF_009829145.1. Taxonomy (NCBI): domain Eukaryota; kingdom Metazoa; phylum Chordata; class Aves; order Passeriformes; family Pipridae; genus Chiroxiphia; species Chiroxiphia lanceolata. Next base: position 119,673,200 of record NC_045638.1, read on the forward strand.
GCTTTCAGGGACGTGCCGAAGCTGGTTCTTACGCAGCCAGCAAAGGGAACCATCAGGGCAAAACATGCCTGAAAAGAGAAATTGAAAACAGCCTTGGAAGAAAACGTGTATACATGTGGCATGACATTTATTTATTATGCTGTGCTGCAGAGCTCTTGCCCAAGCAGAGTTGAAAGCTTAATGAAAACGGTGGATTTTTCTAAGCTCTACCAGGATTTAGACCCTCCGGCAAATGTATAAACAAGGAACATTTTCAAAGTCTTCTCCTGCTAATGGTTATTCATAACTATTTTAGGGACCTGCTGTTTCATTTGACTGACAGCACCGAAAAGAAAAAGGATCCCAAATGTGGGCTCTCCGCTCCATGATTTTCCTAACAGCTGGACAGAAAGCAAGGCCCGTTTTCTGCTCCTACCACAGCTGGTTTGACATCTGTGTAACGGGGGAGAAGCAATGGGGATTGATTGGGCTTGGGAGATTAAAGGTAATTGCTTTTGCTTCCCACGTCTCCGAGAAGGAAGGTGATGGGCCAGGTCTTGCCGCAGGGGACAAACCCATTTCCCAGTTCCCGTCGGCACGGGCGGAATCCTTTGTAGAAAAGCAGGAAAAACGCTCCGAAGTCTGACTCAAGAGAGGGAAGGAGACACTGAGTGCCAGGATCTGGAATCTCCACCCTTGTCTGTGTGAACACCTCTCACCAAGATCTCTTCTCTGCCCTGTCCCTCCCTCTCCCCGTGACCTGTGGGAGGTCAGTCCTGCTCCCCCCCAGGGCGAGGGCTGCAGTTCCCAGCTCACTGGCACTGACCAGGGCCTGGCACGAGGGACAGTGGGATGAACAGGGCAAAACTCGGTGTTTTCTCCACCCCTGTCTTTTGTGGGAGTGTGAAAATACCCGGAGACAGAACATTTGCAAGGTTTGCCCTTTCAGGGCGGCTCTGAGGCACTTTGAAAGGTTGCCCTGGGTTCTCCTTTCCCTCTCTGTGGGCAGTTCAGCCTCCCGGACTGCAAGTCCAGCACGTTTTGAGTCGTTCAGGAGTGACTTGGAGACAAGAGCTGAATTTTGTGGGCACAGTGAGCCTGGCTTTAGAGTGGGCTCAGGATGAGCCTCCAAAGTTACTGCCTGACATCCAGTTACTGCCTGACATCCCCTGACCAAGGTGCTGGGACCCAGCTGCTCATCTCTGTAATTAGAGCCTCAGCACACGGTCCCAGCAGTTCTCTCAGTTGCTGTCCCACACACTGCTCCAAACACTGTCACCACAGAGCAAAGCTGCTCTTTCTGGTGATCCTAAAACATCTCAGGATCCAAAATTTTCTGTGCTGGCACTTGCTGCCAGCTCTCCCTGTGGCATGCCAAGCACATCTCAGAGTGTCAGCTCTGGAAAACCAAGGCAATCATTTCCCAGCCTCTCGCTTGCCTTATTTTTGTCAAAAGCAATCAATGGACAACCCTTATTTATTTATTTATTTATTTAAATAATGGGAAACGATCCCAAACAAGCCTGCAGAAGGGAGGGAGAACATTTGAAATGAATTTCACAGAGGTTTCCTTCCTCGCCCTTGACTCCAGCCCAGGAGATCTCTTGGCTGAGATGATGCAAATGCAAGATTTTATTAAAAATAAACCAGCATTATAGGAAAGGAAGCCCCGAGTTGTTGTTAATGCCAAACAAACCAACCTGAGCATTAGGCAATATAAATATAATCTACGTGATGGTTCACATATGTTCTCTGTCTGTCTGCTATAAACTGCAACAGCCCACTCAGGGTATAAAACAAAGCAACTTTTTCTGTTTATGTGCCTCAAATGTTTGGGTTTCTTTTTTTTTCCTTTTTTTCCCCCCCTTTTTTTTTTTAATTATTATTGCCAAATCAGATGTGGTCATGTGGCTTTCAGCAGACATTTCCATGATCCAGTCCAACCTGCTGGGTTGTCAGACCTAATCCATCAGCCCTGTGAATTGTGCCTGAGGTCTGAGAGGAGCACAACCTTCTCTCTGGTTTTCTGTGAGGAAGGTGTGACAATGAAATGACACAGCCATGGCTCACAAAGGAATGGCCTGTGACTCCATGGAAGTTCCCAAAACCCGGGAACTTCCTAAACCTGTGGCTCCACACTGAACAGTCCAATGGCTGCAGATGTTTGGCTCCAGGAAACGAGAGAGGGACAATTTCCCAACCCTGAGCACGACTGGCACGACACATTTCACGTCCACAGAGCTGAACTTTCTCACCTTCTTCCTCAGGTACTTGGTGCCGTGGCCCAACTTGCTGGGCCAGTCTGTCCTGAGCCTGAGACTCTCTGGCTTGAGAGCCACAGTCAGGCTTTGTTCCACCTCCCTGCAAACCCTCTGGTTAATCAGATTGCCCTGGAGCTCCAAAGCCATTCTCCCTGGAGGACATGGCCCTTCTGGAACGCAGCTGAGCTCTTCAGGGATTCAGGATGGATCCAGCACGTGAAAGACCTGCCAAGGCAGCTTTGCAAAGGGTCCCTTGGTGCAAAGGGTCCCATTTCTCTGACCCCCAGCCCTTCCCTCAGTGCCACAGCACAGACAGCAGCTCCTGTAAGCCAAGAAGACAGAGTTACTCACCAGCTTTGAGCTTTGCAGTGAACATCTGGCTGTTGATAGGGGAATGAATAAGCTAAAGGGGCTGATGGGAACCAGATTGTTTGCACTCTGTCCAAAAATTCCACCGTGAGCTTCCAGTGTCAGCTTTTGGCTTATCTCTCACCCAGAGCCTCTCTGGGCACTTTCTGGGAAGTCAGGAGAGGTGTGGGTTTGTACCATGTGAGCAGGAGGATTTGTCATGCTTCCATGCTGTGCTTTCACCCCAGCAGGCAGGTTTGGGCTGGACTGAGGATACCCTACTCCATGCCCCTGGAGCCAGGAGAGGCACATTCCCACCTCCATGGCCAGTGGAGCAAGGAGGGACAGGGAGAAAGGGACTAGGAAAGGGACCCTGCTCCTACAGGAGCTCAGGACAGAACTCGGGGGGGGGGGGGGGGGGGAAAGCAGAAGCTGGAGGCTGGCTCCAGGACCCTGCACAAAGCCCCAGTACATTCCTGCCTCCCTGCCTCGCCCACTGTGCCCAAGGGCTGGGACTTGACCTTGGCATCTTCCCTGTTCCCAGTTTCCCAGACCCTGCAGAGCATTCCTGCAGAGCACCTGGGCTGCCCATAAGACTGATCCCCCTCTGAAGGGGAGGGAGGTTTTTTCCTGAACCCCATTTTTCCTGTCCACGATGGTTTTTGACACGTTCAAATAGTGAATTTGAGAACAGATGCATTGCGGGTATTTGAAACAACAACAAAACCACAAAAAAACAAAAACAAAAACAAAAACAAAAACAAACTTTAAAGTTGACTTAAGCCCTGGCTAAAAATACTTTGAAATTTACTTAATGCCTGGCTGGGTGATGTTCAGCATCAAGAAATGCCTCTAACAGGGAAGATGGGGGGGTCTCTTCCTTCAGCCAGACATCCTTGGCGTGACTTACAAACCTCAGGGCCTCTGGAATGACCACTGTGCAAATGGGCTTTCAGAAATGAGTGCCCAGCCTCCCTCTAACTGAGGCATAAAGAGAAGCAGTCTCAGGAAAAGAATGCATCATGGGCTGCTGTGTTTATCAATAACACCACCCACGTCATCAGCAGAGGACAAGAGGCAGAGCCCACCTGCAGAATTAAGGCCACCACAGCCTGAGCCTGGTACCCAACACTGACATTCTTCCTTTCTCTGCTCTGTCTTCCACACAGCTCTGATTTGCTCCCTGAATATCAGTGGGGATGACTCAGGATGACTCCTTGGCCCTGGATCTCTGTGACACCCAGCTCTGGCCCAAAAAACCAATGAAGGCAGAGTGAAAATGTTTTCCCTTTAGCACTGCCCCTTTGGAATGGCTAGTGGAGGAGACAGGAGGAGAGGAAAGTTCTTACACTGTAATCTGATGCACAAAAACAGACTAAGAAGGGTGAGGGACCTCCTGAGCCATCAGATGAACATGTTGCTGTCACAGGTGCTCTGCCATATGTTCCCATTCTCACCTTTAATGCCGCTGGAAGGCTCTTCCAGACCTGCATTCCTTTGGTGCTTCAAAGCCATCTGCTAATTTTTCCACCTCAAAAGTAGCCATGGCCCGATTTCAGAGACCCGAAACTTAAACCCCACTTTGTCTCTCCTGCATCACGCACAGCACAGAAATCTCACCTCTCAAATCCACCACATGCAAGGATCTTAGCCTCCATTCTATTTGAGAAACTCGGGTTTGGTGCCTCAAATAAAAAAAAAAAAATAACGTGAAGTTATGACTACAGGTCATTGTTGACAAAACTGGCAGTAGTTCTTAACATCATGTCATATAAAACAAGCTCATTTTCTTATTAGTATAATTATAAGAGTTCCATTTCCTTCCTTCCTGTTCACACCCCTTCTCTGAGCCGAAACCAAAGATTTCTGTAATTATTACTGCCAAGCCCAAACAACTGAAATGAAATCAAATCTGGCATGGAAAGCATCTTCACTCACCGTGTCTTTCAATGGCTTATTAAATATTTCACATAGAAACACTCACACACACACACACATCCCCCCCCAGCATTGCCTATTTTCACACTAGTTTACGAATCTCCCCCAATGCCAAAGAATGAGTAAAAGAAGCTGGAAAATTCTTTTGGATCACGAGGTTGAGGAGACTTAATCCAAGAAATGTCGATGTTGAAAGACAGGAAGATCTGTCAGATCGAACTGAGGTGGCTCCTGGAGATGTTGTCTCATAACTTAAATTCACGCTGCATGAGATCTCCTGAGGTGCTTTAGCACTCAGACTGTGGTTCTTTGGGGTTTTCTCAGTTGGGGAAAGGGGGCAGCAGCCAAACCATGGCAGTAACACAGCAGTTTTCAGGAAGGAATGCAAGTACAGACTGAAATTCAGTAAAAAAGCAACCCAACCTTGCAGAGACTGGGTGGGATTTGCCTCTCCCAGGCCTGGATGGCTGCAGGGTACAAGTCTCCATCCCAGCTGGGTGCCCTGAGCTCTCATTGTAGTGGAAGGAGAGAATTGGCCTCATGGAGCACAGAGACCATTTGGTCTGTTTTAAATATCCCCTGAGATAAGATGAATCATATCCTGCAAATCCCCGCTCTCCCCCATTGACTGCAGAGACTCCAAACATATAATTACTTGCAACATAAACATGCAGGGGGGGATTTATAACATGTATTTTATGTTTATAAAGTCCATGCTTTCCTCTGAGCTCCACTCAAGTCAATGGTGCAAAACCTGATCAATACAGCTGAGAGAGTTTTAGGGGGCACCTCAGCCAAGCTGCAGATTTTGTACATCTTCTGTCTTCTTAATTTACTTTATTTGTTATTGCTCTTGGTTCTCAGCGTTGACTAGATCTCCATTTACTGTCATACAGGTCTGAATGTTCAGCTGTTCTTTTTAAGGTCACTGTTCTCAGACTGACTCAGGTCCTTTTTCCCCTGCTGTCACCTTGAATCAGCAAACTCCCACCCTAGTCTGGGAGTGCGGTGTCTTGCTCTTTGTTTCTGTTAAAATTCACCCCTTTCTCTCACTCAGCCCTCCTTCCAGGTCATCCAGCTCTTCCCACATCCTATTCTGATCCCCCTCTGTGACAGCAATGCAGCCCCTCCAGTCTGTGTCATCAGCAGACCTCCCGACCAGGCGCCTCGTTATTTTCTGCCAAGTTCATTAAGGAAAAATATTTAATAAGATTGGTCCCAGGACTGATTATTAAAGAGCATGATGGAGTTTCTCTGGATTTACTCACAAGTAACAGACAGCAAATGCTGGCCCCAGCTGGTATTTTGCTCAAAACAAAATAATGACTTCCATGTGTCTCCTCGCTTCCCAGCCCGAGGTGTGTGGAGCACTTGCTGGTGGTCTGTGCAGTGCTGGCTCCGTGCAGAGTGCTGGCTCCTCCAGCTTCTAAATTCTGCTAAATTAAGCAAAGCTTACGCTAAATGTTTTCCTAATATTATTTTCACGTGTAAGAAACTGTGGGAGTTTCTGGTGGGACCGTATGGGATTGGAAGGGGATCTCACCTGTGAGGTGATTCCTGAGCTGGGACACAGTTCAAGCAAAGTGGGACCTGGGGAGCTTCTTAACTGTTTGTCAATACAGAGTGTGTTATTTATGTCACAGTAGCCTCACACAGGCTAAAGCAGGAATATGATCAGAAATAGGCTGAGCCTTGCATAGAGTCCTGCTGAGAGGGATTACAGGCTGGGCTGCCAAAGGGAGGAAAATCAGGTGACAGGTGAACAAAGGAGGAGGACACACGTGAGGAGGACACATCCATCTGGTGCCTGGAGCTGCTGGAAGCTCTTGGTCAGAACTCATAACACCAGGGTTGAAAAACATCTGACAGAACACAAGGAGAGCCTGGAGCTGAGTTTAAGGCAGAGAACTGAGCAGATGAAGGTCCCTGTCCTTTCTGTTGCTTTGATTGTAAGGCTGTGGACTAGGATTTGTTATAGAACCTGTCACATTGCTTATATGAAAAAAAGGGTCTTCTTAATGGTTAGGATAAGTACTGACTTCAAGGGCTGAACCATCCCAACAGGCCTGTGAGAGGGTTGCTCCACTCTCATAGGTCTGGTCCTAAATCCGTGGGTGCAAATGCTTCTCTTGAGCCAAATTCTCTGATGATGGTTGTTCCAGTGCAGTCTGTGCCCTCCCAGCACTAGGACAGCCAGCTTTTTGTGCAATATTGATTTCTTCTGGAGTATCAGAGAGTGTCGAGCTGATGGTTACGGAGTTAAAATCGGCTTTATTGCCATTGCCTCCAGCCACCACAGTGACAAGGGAAACACCTGGGAGCTCAGGGGAGCAAACAGAAGCCTGGGGGAAAGAAAATGGATCTTTTGCTCCGTGACAAGCCAGTGGTGAAGGGACAAACAAAGCAGGGAGCAGTTGCCAAAGCCTGGTGCTGTCGAGGTTTATCAAGGTGACCAACCTCTATCAGAGTCCTTCTGCAGCTGCTGCAAGAGAGGGACAAGGAAACAAATTTGCAGCGTGTAATGCTCCAAAACCAAAGCTCTGACACAAAACTGGGTGCCTGACTTACCCACAAACTGACTGCCAGGGCAAAATTAATCTCACCCAACAGAGGGGTCCACATGAGGGAGGAGCTCGTCACCCCAGAGCTCGTCACCCCAGGCTGCCTTTGGGGCCAGCGAGGAGGAACAGAGGAAGGCAAATCCTGTCCTAGAGCTTAGAACCAGAAAGAACTTTGTGTTAACCCAGCCTGACCTTCCTGGGGACAGTGGCTGGGGACACACCACTGCCCCCAGCTCAGAGGGTGTTAAACCTGGGACAGACCAGGAATGGGAGGAAGGAGAAGCCTTGATGGAATCTCCTGGCCCTGCAGTGCCTCGTGATAACTCACTAACTCTCTGCGTTGCCAATTGCATGTTAGAAGAATAAAACTCTCCCCGCTTGCAGCCTCCCCTCTGGACATTTTTAATCAGCTAATTTCTCCCAGGGCTGCCCAGGCAGGCCAGAGTTCAGGCAGGATTCCCATTAGAGGTAGGAAAGACCTGTCTGAGCACTGAGTTTATCCAGCTGTGTAGTTTGCAGTGAATAATGACCACTGAGGCTTTAGCAAATTGTGGGGGCAGTGGGGTAAGGGGGGGAAGTGACAGCCATGAATCACCCCAGCCTTGCTGCCTGTGGAGACTTCTTATGGGATTTCTTATTGATGTGCATTTTCTATCTGTGTTTGTGCCCATATTTACCTGATCATGGCATTTTCCTGCTGGATTCCCCTGGTATGTTTTTTCCTTCGTGTAACAAACACATAGGCAGAGATATTTTTTTGGAGATGGTGGGGGGGGATGACATCAGGACAGGTGTAACCTTTTTTTAGGATAAAGGGCAGGGCTGGCATCATGTGTTCATTGAAGAGCTGAGGGGTTTCTGTACTGCCCAAGGTCCCTAAAGCCTTAGGAAAACCAGGCATACATAACATTCTCGATGTTTTTTCATGTATAGCAGTGGTTCTTTCCTCACTCTTTGCAATTTCAGACCTTATGTTTGTGGCCTCACTGAATCAGCCCATGAGAAACTGTAGAAAACAATGTGGAAATTGAATATAAATGAAATTGGAGGCACCTGGAAACTGGCCAGCATAAAACTGGTGGTGATCAGCCTGCATTGCCCTGGGGAGCTGAAAAAATGGGAAGCAAACGCTGCAAAGTGACCCAGGGAGTATTCCCCTCCAAACATTTCATTTTCTTTTTCTGTGCTGTACTCGACAGTCTGGGAGGTATCAGTTTTAGAGCCATTTTTGCCATGAGATTGGCCCTTTGAAAAGTTTCAAACTGCGGCTAAATAGGTTTATGTCCCTTCTCCTGTCGTGCTGCAGTGAGTGAATGAGGTGTTCTGTGCAGGAGGGGGGCTTTGTCCCTTTTAACCACCTGGGAGTGCCCATGTGTCCTCTTTCCCCACTGCAGGGGCTGCTGAGGGCAAACCAGGGGGCCTGGCTGGTGCCTTGCATGTGAGCCCAGCTTTTCTGATTCCATCCTTTAGCCATCAGAGCACCTGTGTGGCCTGGTCACATATTGTCCCGAAGAAAAATAACCTGGAGCCTGTCTCTGCCAACCTTGCTTTGCCCTTTTTCCAGCTAAGCTCTTTTTTGAGGGTCAACACCAACTTAGCTGTAATCTTTTTGAGCTTTTTCGTTTTTCAGTAGGCTTCTGGACCAAAGTAAATGATTTAGGTCCTTCAGTTACCCCTCAGAGGGGCTCGTTGGCTTGTTTATTTGTCTACTAGTCTTTTCCTCCAGAAGAAAATACGAAAGGAACAGGAGGATATGTAAAAGGAAGAAATTGCTATTGGACTTGAGTGGGGTGGGAACAGTCCCTCTGCAGCTCTCCTGGAGCCCCTTTAGGCACTGGGAGGGGCTCTGAGGTCTCCCTGGAGCCTTCTCCTCTCCAGGCTGAAGCTCATGGTGTGTCAGCAGCTGCTGCCGAGGGTCCACAGTGTATCTGGGCCAGCTGAGGAGGGGGTCAGGTGGGTTCCCTGGGAGCTGGGGGATCTGGTGCACTTCATGAGGTGCTATCCTGGTGTCTGCTTTGCTCTGCATGAAGACCTGACTGCGTGGCTATCCCTGCAGAGACCGAGGTGTGAGGTCACACGTGTCTTCCGGGTGTTTTGCTGTATGAAAAGAAAACTTGCAGTGGTGTGAGATGTTTATGAGGTGATACCTATACCTGGGAGACATGAAGAGAGGAAGAAAGCCAAAGTTCAAGTGCGCTGGTAAGTAGCCTTAAAAAACTTGCCAAATGCATCTTAAAGACATTAAACCGCTGATAGAACGCCCCAAATTTCCCCTGTATGTGCTGCAGGAGTCTCTGAAGTTCTGCACTCCTGTCCTTCAGTCACTTGTTAGGTTTTTTCAGGGTGGTTGTGTCACTGTTGCCACAGGGGTGTGAGGAGACCAGAACATGCAGTAGCCAAACTGCTGGAGGATCACTACAAGGAGAAGCAGGGAAGGGGAAAGGTGAGGATGGAAATGCGTGTTCTCTGTCTGAAGTCAGGTAACTGGCCTCCATCTAAGAGAAAACAGGGACAAGACACGGTTATGGATCCCCAGGGAAAAAGGAAGGAAAGGCGAAGAACATCAGAGCATCACCAACAAAGGAAAGCTACTGGCTGTGAGATGAGCTAATCCTGTCTGGGGGAATTCAGCCGTGAGCAGCATCTGCTTCGGATTGAGTTTCACTTCCACCAGTGTCTTCACTGGAGAGGGTTAGAAAAGCTGTGAGAGTGCGTGTGGGAGTCAGTGCTCCAGCTCCTGGTGTCAGACAGGGGGCTCAGGGTGACAGCCCATCCCTGCTGCCCTGCACAGGAAGGTGGGAGGGAGGTGGGAGGTGCTGCCCTGGCTGGGGGATCCCCGCAGGATGCTCTGCTCTGGGCACCCTCGTGCTGGGAGCCACAACTCCTGCTGGCTCGGACGGTCCCTGCGCAGCCAGGGCCCTGTCAGGGAAACACAACTGCTCAAAGCTGGCAGCTCTGGATGGAGGCTCCCACCACGACATGGCTGGAGCTTCAAAGGAGCTGAGGGACCAGCAGGTTTCGTTTGTTTTGGCCTCTCTGCAGTGGAGGAGGAAGAACAAAGCACCCGAGAGCATTTCCAAGAACTCGGTTCGTTTTATTTACCGTCTGTGCCTCAGTTTCCTCCCCAGTGACAGAGGGCTGGGTTTGACTTTCCCATGGGATCCCAGTGAGGAGCTCCATGTGAGATCTTAAGAGAGGGACACGTCACATTCTGACTTGGATTTATGGAGCAATCGAGACCAGAGAAGTGGGAGCCATCACTGCTTCTGCTCCGCTCTGTCTGAGCAGCAAATTGTTCCCCACGGCTTCCCCTGGGCTGAGGGAGCCCAGAGCTCTCCCCACGTTGGAGAACCTGGTTGTGTGAGTGGGAGAGGGGCTGCCCCAGGTCCCCTCTGCTGTCATGCTGTGTGACAGCTCATTGCTTTCCCCCTCTCCCTTTCCTTCTGGCGAAGAAGTTCCCTTCCGCCTTGTGTTCCCGTATCCTAAAATTCCCATGTCCAGCATGTGAGACAAACATGTCTCAGGCTGTAGGTTGGGAGACAAAGTGGGACAGGGTCTTCTTCTTGGCCACAGCTGAGGATCCAACATGGGGACCCTACAGGCAGCACAGCAGTGTCACCATTCCCCGTGTCCCCCAGGGCTGCAGTGTCTGTCCATGGGCTGGGCACCTCTGGGCTCAGCTTTTCTGATTCCAGCCCCACTCAGGCAGCAGTGTTGAGTGTTTGGGCCCCTCTGGGGAAGGGAGGACAGCCCTGGGTGTCTGCTGCTGCTGTCACTGCCTGCAGAAAGCTCTGGGTTATCGTGGGGACAAGGCCAAGTCTCGCTCAGCTCACGAGAGGCAGAATTTGGCAGCCCCTTCCCTCGCTGCTCTCCCAGATGTTTGTCATCACCACAGAGACACCGGCCTGGTCTGGCAGCTCCTGCTCAGAGAAATCCCCAAGGGACCAGGAAAAGTGGGGCTGGGGGCTGTGAGGTGGGAAAGGATGAGGCTCCAAAAGGCTTGGGTGGAAGTGGTTTGGGCCAGAAAGGCACTGAAACCTCCTGCATGTTCATCTGGAGCCAGGTTGGACAGGGCTTGTCCCTGCCCGTGGCAGGGGTTGGAACCAGGTGACATTTAAAGGTCCTTTCCCACCCAAACCACTCTGTGATTGAATGCTCTGGTCCTTCCTTGGTCAAAGGTGTGCTCACAGGGTAGGTTCATGTACATTCCTGTCCCAGATCGGTGTGTTATGGATGACCTGTTGATAGACACGGAGTGGGGAGCACAGTCAATGCCAGGATGTGTTTGACCTTTCCTTTTTATTTCCTTTGCAATTTTTCCCCCCTTTTTCATAAAATTCCATTGGCAATCAGACCCACCCAGGTCAAGAGAACAGCAAAGACCAAGGTGACAGCTGCTTAAACCATCCCTACTGTTAGTCCAGCCTAACTCCCCACACATCAGCCAGGATAAAGCCCCTGCAGCACCTTGGGGAGGTCAGTTGTGAGATGAGGAGAAGGAATGAAATCACCCCTTCACCCTTCAGGTTTTCCAAAAAAATAGCAAGAAGATAGATAGCGTGTTTTAAGGGGGGTGGGGGGTGTGTTAGGTGGCATTTTTCTAATCATTTTTCTCCTTACTGTAACAATTAAAAAGCCAGAAGAAAGATTTAAAAAAAAAATAAAAAATAAATAAATAAAAAACCAAACCAACCAGGCCCAAACTCACTGGTTTCAAGGTGGGTGAACAACGTGAAAAGCTCATGCCAGAACATGTGTTATTAGCAATAAAAAAGTCTTTTATTTGTCTCTCTGGGGAATTTCTTTCACGCTCACTTCTAAAAAAACTATTTGTTTCCCTTCTCTCTCTCTCTCTCTCTCTCTCTTCTCTCTCTCACAACCAGATCACTTAAATAAAACAAAGTTTTATATTCATTCCAGGCAGGGTTTCCTGCCAAAATCTGTGCCTCCTTTTTCTCCCCCCACTCATTTTCTTATATACAAACCAGTGATGAAAACACAAAAAAATCCTGAAGCCTATGAGGTGACAGATGAACAAGATGTAGAGGCAAATTATCCAAATGGTGCTGCAAAGGAATGGCTTTTACTGGCAGAAGGGAACATACTTTTGCAAAGTTTAGAGGAATTTTTCTGTTCCTGTTGGATTTTTCCAGCAGGCTGGAAATTTTAGTTCCACGAGAAGACCGAGATCCTGCGTTTTAGATGTTCCAGGCAATCCTTTCCCTTGACTTGTTGTTTTGTTTGTTTGGGGTTTTTGTCTTGTAAATGGAAGGTAGGGAGCAGGGAATGGAAAAGCAGCTGAAGCTGTGCACCCCAGCCCGGATCTGTCACTGTGCTTTGCAGTGCCTGTGGAAGTGGCAGCTGGCCACTGAAGATATTGAGCTCTCCAGGCTCAGCCAGGGCTGCAGAACATGCTCCAAAGGACCAAAGGAACAATCCAAGTGCCAAAACTGATGGTTTATGGCCTACTTCTGGTCTCCTTTGGGGCTGCAGCCACAAAAGAACACGGCAGGAAGTGTGAGAGGAGACTGGGAGCTGAGTGACTTCAATCAATTAAAACCCGGGAGCGGGCACGAGGGTGCTGAGGAGCCAGCAAGGTGTGGAGAAGGAGAAGCTGCTGTGCTTGGTGCCAACAGCCAAGGTGTGGTCTGGAGGTGGGGACGGGGGGGAAAAGGGAAGATCTGAGGGCAGAGCATCTCGGACAAAGAGGAACCAGAGCGCTGCCGGACGCGCGAGGCGCGGGAGGAGCGAAGGGCTGGAAGAGGCAGCAGCAAATGTTCTTGACCCGTGCTCAGCTGACTCAGAGGGAATGTAAAACGCCCAGAGGAGCCGTGATTGTGATCTCGGAACGCACAGAGAATTTTACTGCGGGAAACTGGAAATACTTGGAAGGGTTTGCAAGTTTGAATTCGGCGTTGCTGAGCCTCGGTAGGATTAAAGGGCAGCACAGGCCAGTGTGGGGCCTGAAAGGAAGGTGAAGATTAGCATAGGAAGAATAATTTTGAGGTCCCTGAAAAGAAGCAGAAGCAAGTTCAAAGGATAATTCAATAAACAAACAAAGAGATACGCCAGGGAAAGCACAGAAACACACGAAGGAGGAAATAGTACCGTGCTACACAGACCGCTGAGGGAAACACATTGTTTAAGAGTATTTTAGGATGAGTGAAGGCAGATGGATGTGTCCTCTCAACGTGCAGGGAACCTTTGGGGATCTCCTTGCAAAGCTCTGGGGCTGCAAAGGGAAGACTGAAGAACAATACTCCTGGAGAGCCACGGAAACGGGAAAGGTGCCGGAGAGCCAGAATGGAGAGGTGGCTTGTCTGAGCTTTGCAGAGTTTTCCTTCTTGAACTGCCAAGTTTTAGGATCATCCCCAGAGTTAGTGTCAGGCAGCTGAGCAGATCCATGGGTTAAATATCTCACTACGAAGCAATTCCTTCATCCCGTGGGTTTTTTCCCAGGCCTGCAGGGAATTCCTCCAAGCCTCAGGAGTGGGATTTATCCCAACAGGTTTCAGCCACATAGCAAGCAAATGTTTTGCCCTGCACAGCTAAGGAGAGACACCCACAGCAGACAGAAATAATCCCATTTAGAGATGAACTCATTGTCCAAAAGAGACCTGGGTAACTCCTGTGGAACTCCTGTGGTGTTGATTACTCCCTTCTAGAGATGGCTGTAGTTGACAGAGAATTTATGCTTGTGATGCTGAAAAAAATAAGAGAAAAGGGAAATATCTTACAGAAAGAAGCTTAAGCATTCATTCTGTTTAGCCATCAAGAGATAAATTGAGTTGTGACTTGATTCCCACATAAGGTTTGTCATAGAAGAGAATACAGGGGCTCTGCAAAGGGGGAAAGAGCAAAGCAAAAAACCTACACCTAAACCTACAGAGCACAGTACTCAACCTGGGAAATTATTTTAGTTGTTTTCAGCAAATCTTTTACACATGAATGTGAAAGAATGTTCTACAGAGTTTCTGAAGCACAGGGTGAACAAGTGTCCTGAAATTCCATCTTGCATTTAAAGAGAAAACATGCCTTGGTTTCCGGGGAAAAGGAGCTTTAAATGGGAAGCAAGGAGTGATTTAAAAGATTTTCTGCCAATAGAAGTGTCCTCTGGAAGTGTCATCAATAAAAAGAGTTGTGCAATCACTCATCACTCCAACAGGAATGGGTGTCCAAGCAGTGAAAACACCAGAGGTACAAAATCAGTCTGCAGCTGGTTGATGCTCCATAGAAACTAGAAAACAAAGGAAAATCAAGATGTGTCTTGTCCCAGAAACACCTCCTGAATCTTGTGTTGATTTCATTGCCTCCTAGGGTGGGATCCTGATTTTTTGGATGGCTGTGCTGGATAGTGCTGGCAGGTGATGACACCAGCACCTTGAAACACAGGAGGAGTGGGAAGGAAAATACATTCTGTCCTTGGATACAAAACATGGCCCTTTGCTTCAAGCCTTACCAAGCTCTGAGATACTGGTCCTTGATGTACAGGAATGATGTATCATTGGTTTTGGATGTTAAGGGAATATATTATCTGTAAAGGTGGTGTGGATGGGGAGTGGAGAAAGGAGAGGCATCTTTGTACATGTTGAACTGCTTTGATGTGGCCCTTTCCACCCTGAGGCTTCCACTTGGGGAGGCTTCACTCTCTACCATTTCAAACAGAGCCTCACAGATCTATCTGAAAGGGCTTTGCAGATATTTTTCGGGTTAAAGCTTCACAAAATGCCCAGGGCATCTGAGGGACTCTCTGCTGGCCACTAAAGCTGTTGAGCCCCCCGAGCCCCAGGAGAAAGCAGGAGGAGCACACTGCTCAGGACCTTGGAAAAGCACACTTTTAAAGTCATTTTCCCGTGTTGGGGCTGTAAATACACGCACACACATCCCTCTCCTGAGGCCCTGCAAGGCAATCCTTTCCCCTCCTTGAAAAGGGCTGTAGGTGCTGAGCAGTTTTGGCTGCAGCCTGGGGTCAGTGGGTCAGTAAATAACTGGCTCCCACCCAGAGAACACAAAGTGGATGTAAATGGCCATTTCTGTAGCCAAGGCATTTTTCAGCTGGGGAGAGGGAAAAGCAGTGAAGAGCAGAGTGAGGTGTAGTGTTGGCTGAAGTGGGAAATAAAGTCTCACAACTTATATTTAGGTTTAAATCTGCCCTTCCTTCGTCAGGGATTCCTCATGACCTTCCTGAGCTGCCCCCATCACGCCGGAAGCTTTTAAGGGGTCTCTTAACACTGAACACTTTCTGTTTCTCTTTCATCCTAAAAAGCCAGCCATTATCCCAGTGAAACCTCTCAACTAATTAACTTTCAGCTCTGTGAGGGGAAAGTCGATCAGGGCTGGGGCTCAGCCCCACCACTGTGTGGTTTCAGGATTGTACAGTTTGATTACCCTGCCCAAGATCTTGCATTTTGACATATTGCTTCAATACAGCACATTTTATGACACCTTTGCTGGAGGGCCAAAGGCCACATTCCTTCTATCTATCCTGCATGCAATTTTCATTCCCTTGTCTTCAATGCATTATAGAAATTTTTCTTTCTTTTTCTCTCTTCCCCCCCCCCCCCCAGGATATTGTGGGTTATTACCTCAATCCTTTTCAGCTGAGGAAGGTTTGAGGTAATGACCTGAAACTTCCTGGAAAAGGTCCCAAAAAGCCCCAAATGGAAACCACATGCAACATATGAGGGACCCCTCATTGCATAAGGAAACATTAGTCCAAGTGCAGAGAACATCCACTGATCAGCCACTCGTGTCCCAGCCGGTGAGAGCCACGTGTGAGCAGCGGAGAACCAGGGCAGGGATTAGCTGATCTGCTGAGTTAGAGCAGGAAAGGTGCAAAATACAGACTCTCTTTTAGGAAACAGCTTCCTCAGCCCCCATCCCCGGAGCTGGGCTGGGGAGCTGACAGTTCTGGGGCAGCACAGAGCTGGCAGGGATCCACAGACCCCGCGTGACGCCCAAGGCAGGCAGGTTACAAACCCGTGGAGCCCCACTGATGCTTGCTTGATGCTGCAGCATCCAGGAGGAAATGCCAGAGAGCTTTTTATTGTTACCACAGGGAGAAAAGAGTTTTCTTTTTCTCTGTGCCCAGTTAAAGTAATTTCTTTTTTCATCGGTGACAAGCAAATGTGCCGCCTCCCCCTCCACCCCCCAGCAATCCTATAGCTCTGCAGGGACAGAGGGGATCACGATAAAACAGCCACTCTGGCCCGCCTCCAGGAAGATATTTCAGCCCTTGTTTTCTCCATTTGAAGTGGAAGGCACGTGTGGAAGTGAAGGTGAGTTAGCACTGAGTGGCTCTGGTGCTGCAGAGCCCCCTGAGCATCTGCTGTGCCTGCCCTGAGCAGTGCCCTGGGAACACGGCTCGTGCTTTTGGGGAGCACAGTTTGGTTTAACCCACGTGGTGCAATTCAGCCCAGAGCCCAGTGCTGTCCATTCTTCTTCCAAACCAAGGACAAAATCCTGCCCCTGAAAGGTGCAAAGTGCCAAGAGCACCAAGGGTTTTTATGGGGAGTCCAGGGCAGGGGTGGGGTCCCCATGCCTGGAGGAATTTAACAGCCCTGTGGATGTGGCCCTGGGTGACATGGGGCCTTGACAGTGCTGGGGAATGGTTGGACTTGTTGGTCTTAGATGTTGGAAGTTAATGAGAGCAGAACAACGACTCTTGAAATGTGAAGTCCAGACACTTGCCAGCTCTTGTGACTCCATTGTGCCAGTCGTGGTGTTTGTGTCTTTTCTTAAAGCCCCAGTTCCAGGAGCTGAGTATCTGGACTTCCATTTCTCCCTCCCTGGGGGGAAAAAAACCCAAAACCCTCAGGTTTATTTAACCCTCATACATATGTCCTGAGTGTGGCTAAATGTGCCAAAAGCAAGGAGTCAGTGAAAAAGAATCCAGAGTACATGAATTGTCATGATTTCTAAGCCAGACTCAGAATTTATGGGCCTGCTGCTTCAGATTCATCATTTTGGCATGATTGGCAGGGCTGCACTGGAACATAAGGAACAGTTGAGAGGAAGGAAAGGGGAAGGCTGGGTGTTTGACCTGGCTCTCCATGGTGGGCTGCACTGGGCAATTATTTACAGTAACTCTTCTGCTCCTCAGTATGGGATCCAAAACTGCCTCACCTGTGACTTTGTCAAGGGTATAAATGCCAGGCTTGAACTGGAAAGGGTTTGATAACACTTTCAGGAAATTTTGGAATATTATTCCAGTCCCATTTCATTCTGTCTGTGATTTCCCCCTCTTTTTTTGTTTCTTTTTTTTGCCTCCTGCCCAGCAGAGATTTTGCAAGGAGTCTCTGCCCCAGGCATGGCCTTTTTGCACATTAAGAAGCACAAAAGGAGCAGAGAATAAAAGGCGACCTCATTTTTTTGTTTTCACGGGTCTCCAAGAGAAGAGGTTTTGCCATCTGGGTGGAAATCTGACAAAACAGCCCAGGAGGGGTTGGGCCCATCAGCCAAGCTGAACAGCTGCAGGGAAGCTCCATGAAAACCGAGTCACTCCACTGGAATAATTTATTGTGGCTGGTTTGCAGGGATAACAACAAAAAGAGATTCAGCTCTTTTATCTCCTCTGGCAGCACGAGGTCCCGCACCAGGCACTTGCAAAGGGCTGGTTTGGGGCTGTGGTGGGAGTGTCACCTGGGGTGTTGTGCAGGGGTCAGCCAGGAGGGAGGGTGGCACCTCTGTGGCTCTGTGATGTGGCATCCCAGGGCTCCACAGTCCATCCCTTCATCCTGCTGCTGAAGTTCTGTTGACGACCCTGTGTTAGTCCCAGGTTGGTAACGTCCAGCTAGAGGCGGTTTTGGCTGGTCCTTGTCTCCTGGTGGGCACGTTTCTGCCCCAGATCTCCTCCCCCTGAAAACACCCGCCAGCCCATGGCCCCTTTGCTTCTGGCTCTCCAGGCTGCAGCAGTTTCTGCCTTCTCTCTTGGCTGGAGGTGATGCTCAAATCACTGTGCTGGCTTTGCTGCTCCTCACTGGTGGTTTGGTGGTTCACACCTGCAGGACAAGGTGCTGGCAGTTCACAGTGAAAGTTCTTCTCATCCAGAAGAAGGGTGGGCCAAACAAGGGGCAGGGCAAGCACATCAGGAAGAGCCTTCCCTCACAGTCCAGCTCGGGGGCCTGGAGGAATTTGCAAGTCTCTGAGAACATGTTGGTAAGTGCCAGCCTGGGTTTACTGGGTACACTGGGAAAATATGTCACCCTTTCCCTCCTAGCACTGCTCCATCCATCACACCCACGATGCCACCAGGTGAGGAGCCAGACTGCTGCCCTTCTTTATATTACAGCTCCCCCCAGCCCTGCAGCACCTGAGCCCACGTTCAGACGTGTCCCAGGCTGTCCCTTGGCAGTGGAGCATCACCCACAGCGTGCAGCTGGTTCTGCCTTTCCACCACAAACCTCTTTTTGGTTGCACGTGACTAAACCACACTTCAGCAGCTCAACTTGACATTTCCTATGCCTTGAGGTGATTCCATGGTGTGAAATCTTCCCAAAACCCGTCCCTTGGTTTGGGAACATTTAGTGGCTTTGCCAATGTATTTTTTTAACTGGTTTTTTTGGTTTGTTTTTTTTAATTCACCGGGTCAGATCCTCAGCTGGTGTCTGCAGGTCACAGCTGCTCTGTCCCAAGCCAGCTGCTACCTGGGCAAACTGCAGGCTGTGCAGAAAGCACTGTGGGTTTGTGGTGTGGTTAATTCTCAGTGTTTCTTTTGTGACCCAAGGCTTGCCCAGGCTGTGGCTGCAGAGAGCCCAGGTCCCTGTTGGGTGATGCAAAGCCTGAGGGCTGGGGGGCATCACAGGGGCCAGGGTCTGCCCCAGGTCTGGCACAAACAGTGCCAGGTGTGGCTGACCCTGGAGGTGTCTGTGTGATGCCTCACTGATGTCTCAGTGCAGGGAGGTGGCTCCTCACACACAAGTGCACCTTTATTATCAGTGATTTGATTCACAGTCTTCATCTGAACTGTCTTGCCTTTTCTGCCAGCTAACTTTCCAGTTTGCCTTTCCCAAGCAGCCTTTCCTTCTCCTTTGTTCCCCTCCATCACCCCAAATGAGATATTTCTTCTCGGGGCCGTGCAGCCAAAAAGAACCATTTATCTTCTTTTCAAATAGCCCTGTGTCATCTGTTAAAAATAATCTTGTCAAGGGCCGTGCAGGGCCTGAAGAATGTGCTAATACTGAGCAGATTTGGGTATTACAATCCTGTATCCCGTGGCAGGTCAGGGGGTTCAGCTCCCAGGGCTGGGGGACTTGGGCTGGGGAAATCTGGCTGCTGGGGGCACTTTGGGGGTGGGTTTGCTCAGTGCTGCCATTCCCAGGTTCAGCTGCTCAGTTGGTCATGCTCTAGGAAGTGAATGAAGTCCCTGAGCTCGTCCTCACACTCCCTCTAAATAAAACACCAAAACAACGGGGAGTTTGGGGTAGTTTCTGCCAAAAGATCACAGCCATAGATACAACAACAAAGGGGTTTAGTCCTTCTCTAATTCATATTTCTCTTCCCCCAGCTACATCTACATATTCAAAAATCAGATGCCTGCTAGGGATCACAGCCCCCATCTGGCTAATATCCATTTTTAGAAAGGCATTTGGTCTTGATTTAGGGACTTCACATGATGAAGGACTCTGCACATCTTTAGATAAGCCACCCAAAGGGTTCTTTATGCTTCTTGTTAAAAGAGAAACATGTCTTATCACCCTTCTCGACTTATCTGGTCTCTGCTTCCAGTTTTGGCATCTGGTAACACTGCTGAAGGTTTTGCAGCCTCCACTGTCCTGCTGAGGCCACAAAGGTGTGTCCTACCTGTGCCACTGTCCTGCCTGCACCAGGGTGTCAGCTCTGGCCACTGGGTTGCAAAGCAGGTGCCAAACTGGTGTCTCGAGGGGTGATGCCTTCTGAGCCCACCACATCCTCAGCTACATCTCACTCTGTGTGCAGGGACTGCTGTTACGTCTCCTGGAGGTTATTTTTGCTGATAAACATGTGGGACACGTGCAACCTTTTGTAAACATTCTGATAAGTAGTCGGGAAAACAAAAAAAAAAAACCAAAACAAAACTGCAATTTAAACATAAACTATCTCACTGAAATTAGCTAGGAGTGCTGAGCCGAGGGAGGAGGCTGCACGATTTAAACATCTGGAGGCTGCAGCCAAGGGACTGAATTACCACCAACTTCAGGAGAAATGGGAAAAATGCTCTGAGTTTGGTGGGATTTAGTTCTTTTTAGAGGAGGGGGCAAACGTGCCCATGTCTGGTCAGGAAGAAAAATTCAAAAGCAGCAGAAGTGCATGTGTAGCAGGTTAACCCACCTGCTGTGGGTTCAGCACTGCAGAGGGAGGTACCAACCTCATCAGAGAGGCTGCTGAGAGATCACTGTGCTCCAAATGCTGTCCCTGATCCCCCCAACCTCACCAGAGAGGCTGCTGAGAGATCGCTGTGCTCCAAATGCTGTCCCTGATCCCCCCAGACTCTGCCTCTCCTCCCTGGGGGCTCGTGCTACGGAGACACTCTGGGCTCTACCTGGAAACCTAAACCTGCTCAGCCCCTCCTGGGGAGCCTGGCTGCCTGCAGGCCCCTTCTGCTCCAGCTGGGCATTGAACACTGGTCCTTGAGTCCCCACAGTGCCTTCCCACCCTCTCAGCCCTAACCTGCGTCAGGCACGTTTGTCCTCCCTGCAGGAACAGTCACTGCCCTCAGGATCCCTCTGGCAGTGCAGGGAGGGCTGGAAGCAGCTCTGCTGTACATGAACAGCATCCCAGGAACCAGCCCACGCTGGACTCCACTGCAGGGAGTCTGGGTTAAAGGGAATTGGGGTTCAGAGCCACGGCGTGGTTGGCAACTCTGAACAATCTTCCTGCACGAGCACCACAGAACAGTTTGGGTTGGTGTGTTTAAAGGGACATTTAAAGGGACATTTAAAGGTCATCCAGTCCCACCCCCCTGCCACGGGCAGGGTCACCTTCCACGGGACCAGGTTGCTCCAAGTGAGAGAAATCGTTGCTGAAGTTTCCTCTGTGCTGAGAGAGACGTTTTTAAATAACAAATGGGTTTGGACACGCTCTGCAGAACGAGCTGTTACGTCTTTTCTGTCAGCTCTCACCTGTTGTTATTTCCAATGTTTCCTCTTCCCCACGCCAGGCAGGGCTTTGCATCGAGGTGATATAGTTGCTTTTGTTCAAGAACCAGACAAGTTCCCCCATCTTGTAAGCAGGACTTCGTCGTAAACGACCGAACATCTGTTAAGTTGAGCTGCACTTGGTGAGAGGGTGGTTGTGGTTTTGTTGGGGTTTTTTTTGTTTTCTTTTCCTTTTAAAGGGGAAAAAACCACACCCAAAAATGGAGTGTGTGACCAGCAGGATACACTCGGGGGAAGGCAGGGAACTGGCTGGGTGATTGTCGTGGTTTAACATGTAAGTCCTGCTTGGCAATAACAAAAACATCCCGGTGTTATCAACACTGTTTCCAGCACAAATCCCAAATACAGCCCCACAAGAGCTACTATGAAGGAAATTAGCTCTGTCCCAGGCAAGGCCAGCACAGTGATTTACAATTTGTACCCCACTGCAGTGGAGTGTGTGACACAGAGAGCTGGGGGGGGGAAAGCTGAACTGATCCCTTCTTCTGCTGGGCTGGGCTTTGCTCCAGGGGAAAACATCCTCAGCTCAGCTCTTTGCAACACAGACAAGAGTTATTAGAAAGAGATGTTTTTCAGGAAGGGTCAATGAGTGCTAATGGATGTAATATTCTTCTGATGGTTCTGGGTTTTTCAGCCACAAAGTCCCCACAGCCCCCAGTCAGGTTCTTAGCTGGTGAAACCCAAGACAGCCCTCAGGATTACAGCACAACTTTGCACCAGCTGAAAAATTGCTCACCCCTGAATGCTTAAAAAGAGCAATTCTGAAACAGAAATATATGTATGTATAGAAATGTGCATGCATAATTAACTCTTTGCAGTCCAGTCCCACGGAAGTCAATAACAGGGCTGCTGATTTCGTGGGCAGTCCAGCAGAACCTGCTGCCTCTGCTTTAATCCTACTCCCAGAAAATTGTTTCACAGTTTTCCCAGGTAAATCTCTGTCAGGTCTTTCCCATGCTCCTGGTGCATCATCAAGCAGTGTCACTGCAATCCAGTGACGAGCTCGTGCTGCAAAAAACTGTAAAAACTTTGTCCTAAAAAAAAAAAAAAAAAAAAAAAGGGCAAAAAACCAAAAAAATATTTCTCACCTCTTCTTGCCAAAGCTGACAGTCCCCTAACCCTGCTTTAGGCACAAGGAACCTGGTTGGTACTGTTTGGCTCCCCCCTCCTGGAAAGGGGGACGCAGGGAGCTGTGTTAGCTTGGACCTTGTTGCTTGTCCAAGTTTTTTACTTTCACTGTGCAGAGGAAAAGTCCCCGTGGGCAGAAGGAGCCACCCAGCCCCCAGGCTCTGGCAGCAAATTGTGAGAGAGAGGCCCTAAGTGCAATGAGAACTGATGGGAACCCTCTGCTGAAGTCCCCCCGTGACAGAGGCTGTGCCTGCTCCCCAGAGCAGCCTGATGGGATATCCCACAGGCAGCCTTGTCCAGCCAGGAACAGATCTGAGGGCAGCTAATAAACTTATCTGCGTCAGATTAAATTGCCAATCCTACCCTGTCCCTGCTCCCTGCCCTCTCTCCCTCCCCAGATCAGTTACACACATCCAGCCAAATAAAGATAAATGCACGACAGAGTTCATTGGAGTGATTGAAAATCAAGATGGAACAGCATATTTTTCATCAATGTTATCCCAGGAAATAAAGATAAATTCCCCCACTTCATATTTTAACGTAGCTTATCATAATCACTGGTAATAGCAACCAAATGTTTTTCATTTGCTGGATTTTGAAGGGGGCTGGGGGAACAGTTTCCTGGTTGGAGGCTCATGGAGTCTAATTTTAAATCAGTGTCAGGGGTCACTTCCACTTTGTGTTGCATTTCTGATGAGGGGTTTGTGCTGCAATACCTGGCTGGCTGAATGACTGCAGGGAAGAGCAGGGCTGGGGGAGTCCATGGGGTGTGGGGAGGAAGGAGTCTGGGCCACTGGGCTGGGATCCATCCCCAGCCAAACGCAAACCTTCCTCCAAAGGGGCTCTTGGCAAGGAATTTTTCTGGAGAGACAGTGAGGGTTCCAGGGAGACAGGGGGCTTCTCAGATCCCATGTTCTGTCCCTGAAGTGTCTTTCCAGCCCCTCTGAACTCCGTGGAGTTCAGGTTTTGTTTGTTGGTTTGTTTTTGAGGACACCATGCAGTGACAGAGTGTCCTCCCAGACTTTCCAGAGGTTTGCTAATTGATCCCCAAGGATCTGTTGTGCTGTTCTTCTGCTCTCCCCTCCCTTGTTTGCTGGTTCCCCGAGGCTCCTGGTAGGACGCTGATCAGTGAAAGAAAAGGTGGAGAGAGAAAACCCTCACTACCCCAAGGGATTTAAACTTGCTTAATGCTGTTTTATGGTTCAGCAAAGGCCACACGAGGCAATATTGGAGCCCTGACTCCTTAATAAGCGAACAGTACCTTCAGCTTCTCATCCAAAAGTGAGAACCTCTGCCTGGGAGACACATGGAATAATCACTGGATGCAAACTCAGTGAAGAGGTGGGAGAAGAAGGTCACAGAGGTAGTGGGGAGGGTGTGGAGGAACACCCCTCCAGGTCTGGCATCATCTGGGTGCATCAAAAGGGGGACTAGAACACAAAGGGACGTCCCTGTAAAGCAGGGAGTTGGGACACAGACCTCAGAGGACATGATACAAATTCTGTAGGGTTTGGTTGCTTTGGTTTTTTTTGTCAGAAGTCTCTTTCTTCAGAGAGAGTCTTCTCCATTAGAGCTCATGGGACTTCTGCTGTTGACTCTAAGGGAAACTCTTTCAGACTTGTCATCCTACAACCTGGGAAATGGTTTACTCATCAGTTCTTTTGTTTCCTCCTCCTTCTGTAAAAAAAAACAAAACAAAACAAAAAGCAAACCAAAACAAAACCACAAACAACAGAAGTTATCAGAGGAGATGATGAGAGCAGATTCCAACCCATAGATTTCAGTGGTTTCTAATTTAATCATAATATCAGTAAAAAGGGGCTTTAGAGCAGAATATCTCTGAATTGCAACCACATCTGGCACGTTTGTGTCCTGGAGTGGATTGGCAGCCAGACCCCAACGGGACAGGAAAGGTCAGGGCTGGCCATGGGAGGGCAGCTCTTTCCCCAGCCCTGAGCAGGGAATGTTGAAAGGTAACATCAGCCAGCGATGGGCTGCCACTGCCTCACCCTCTGGCAAAACACACCGAGTAGGAAAGGAAGGAGAGAGGAGAATAATTAAATCTCAGGAATGCAGCTGGAGGGCCACAGGGGAGCCCAAAGGGTTTAAGGAAAATTTAAGCATGAGACCTTGTGTTTTCAAGACTTGTGTTCTGAAGTTGTTTGGGAAGCTGGGTAACAAGAGGGAAAGGAACACATTTCTGGGGAACCTGCTGCACGGAGGAGGTCAGAGGTGAGCTGGGCTCCTGGTGCCCACCTGCCTGGGCTCCTGTCTGGTCCATCATGCACCCTGTCCATGGAGATGGGACTGTGGAAAAGACAGGGATGCACAGAAGTCACACTTCAGGATCACAGAGCAAGTGTTGAGCCCATTCCTGCACCCCTGCTCTGGAAGTGCCCCTGAGCTCTCTGCTTTCAGTGTGGCCTCAGTGGGAACACCAGGACAAACCCGGGATAAATCTCTTCTGATCAGTGGAGTGATTTCAGACCTAAACCACTGCAAAAGTACAGCTGCAAGAGCTACAGGGCTCTAGTGAAACACCCTTCATGAGGCAGAGAGGTCTCCTGGGCAAGATCATCCCTGCACAAACTTAGGGCAGGATAGAAGAGGTTTGGCCTTGCACTGGCATGGACTAGGAACATGTATGGTGAGAAGGGAAGGTGGAAAGGAAAAGAAGAGAGTGGGAGCATCCTCACCTGCCCCAGGACATTTGGGGCACTGAGAGTCAGCAAAGAAAAGGGGCACAGTCTGTGTAAAGCCTCAAAGAACAAGACCTGAGCTTTGTATTTCTCCAAAAGACAGCACTACAGTGTCCCGGGGAGCCGAGGTCAGCGCCTCAGGTGGATTTAATCCAGGGAAAAACACTCCCTCTATTGCAACCCTACTGCAAACTTCTGACAAGCAAACAAGCCTGATGGAGCCTCCTGAGTTCAGGGTAGGCAGCATCAGCAAAATGTGAACCATCAAACCCCCTCCCAGCTATGGACAACAAACAAGCTCTTCCCTCCCTGGCCTTGCACTCGCTGGGTTACATTTACCGCCAACCTCGCTGTGCCAGGTGTGCTCTGCAACAGGATTGAAACTGTGCATGAAATAGTAACAAATCCACAAATCATAAAGAGGGGCCGGATAATCTCTCTGTTTCTTCTTAAGCAGCAGATTTATGGACAGTGCTCCTTACCCCATGCCCAGCTCCTGCTGCTCCAAGGGCCCGAGTGGGAGCAGGCTCTACACAGGGGATGGGACCTCTCAGATATTTATTGGCCAGACTGGCATGGCCCAGTCCACAGAGGCATTTCTGTGTCTGACTTCTTGTTTAGGCACCTGATTTGTGACTCATTTCAGCAGTGAATTAAGCCCTGACACAGAGCGTGGGAGCTGCTGACCCTGCAGGCAGGGAGGGGTTTGTGGTGGGGCTGACGAGGTGGGCAGAGAGTAGGCACCACTCTGGGGCTCTTTGTGCCCAGGGTTTGAGTGGCAGTGTCCCCGTGTGCTCCAGTGCTGAAATGATGAGCCCAGAACAGCTCTGCAGGCAGGCAGGGGCAGGTGGTGCTGAGGAGGAACCACAGCACACCCCACTCTGCTCCAGCCCCGTGCCGTGGTCCATGTGCTGCTGCACCCACGGGGGAGAAGGAGCTGTTAATAAGCACTGGGAGGGGGAGCTTGCCCTTCCCAGTGTGGTGCTCCTGGTGTTGGCTGTCTCTGTGCATCCCCTCCCACGCTCCACAGAAATCCAGGGGTTGTTGTGGGTCTGGGCTCGCTGCTGTCCTCCCTGAGCTGGGCACCAGAGCAACCCCCTGGCAGGACAGTGAGCCTCTTTCCAGCCTCCCTCATCCCAGGATCACAGCTTTGTAATGGCCTTAGGCCAAGCTCTCAGCAGCAGCAGGTTTGTGATCACTGCTGACTTAGACCATATTCAGCTCTGGCAAAGATGCAGCGATGTAAAATGATGCAAAGAAAGATCTGAATTTGAAGAAGTTATTTGTAAAAAAAAAAAAAGGCAGTATGAAAAGCAGTCTGGCTGTATGGTGTCCTCATCTGCAATAAAACACCCTGTAATGCAAAGCTTGGTGTGTGTAAAAATGGCTCAGAGTCACTGATACCCACAGAACTGCACCTCTTCCGAGGCAGTTGTACTTCATATTTCTGCTATCCAGCACCCAAACCCTCACGTGCTGCAACCAAACACCACATTTTTCACCTTCCTTTCTGCAGCAAGGCTCAGGATGTGTCCTCCTTCTGTGGACAAGGAGGTAAGGGGATACCCAAAGAGCAGAAGGAATGTGTCCTGGAGAGCAACCTGCAATTGTTATTATCCCAGCAGCTCCACACCACCTAAAGAAAGCAGGGCGTGGAGAGAGGAACCTGCAGTGGCTCCAGCCAGGCCAAGCAGGGGGAGTATTTTATTCCCTCCCCAGCCTCAACAGCACATACACCAAATCTAGAGGGAGCCTCCCAGCCCAGCTTTGGGAGAGCCAGGAGGGGGACAAACTCCTGGGACTCTGCTTTGGGCACACCCGTGTGAAGAGAGACACGAGTTCCCCAGGCTGGAAAGGAGAAGTGAACGAGTGGGTTTGTGGGTGGAGAGGTTTTGTTTGGAAGAGAAGGGATGGGAGGAATGTCAGGGAGATGAGGAGCTGGACACTACTGGGGACGGATTCCAAAATCCTTTGGATTTGAAGTGGAAGATTCTTGCTATCCCTTCTGAGGGTGCTGGGTTTAATGACTGGGTGTTGGGTTATGAACATAAGCAGAGGACAACACAGACTCTGCCCTGTTTTCTGGGCTTCTGGGAGACCATGAGCAGAAGATGGTTGTGCCCATCTCCAGAGGAAAGCAGGAGGGAATCTTGCACTGCTTCCCAGACACTGCCACCCTCATGTTGCATGTGATACACAAGACATCACATAAAGCAGAATTTTCATAGAGTCAACTGAAGAAACCTCAGCAGTGGACCTTCTGGGGTCTGGCTGGGACTGGCCATCACCATCAGACCCTGGGGAGGTCACACATGGGACAGCTCTGGTGCTGAGTGATTAGTCTTTGAGGCAGAGAACTAATTCAGTCCTCATGCCAGAGCAGGCCCTGTTTCAGTGAGTAGGAAGACACACCAGTGATGATGATTACCTTTGAATCTTGGGCTATAATTTTTGGATCCTGAGCCCAGAGCAGCTGACCTGTCATTCTGCAGCCAAGACCTTGAGCCAGGGCCACAGAGGTCAGAGAAAATAAGAGAGCAAGAGAGCAGCAAATGATTCATTCTTTCAGTCCCTCAATCCTCAGGAGCAATAGCTATCTCAATCTGCAGCATGGAGCCTGATGATGAATGGTTTTATTACCAATGATAATTTAAACCATGTGCAGAGTTTACCATGTTTGTCTCCTTGCCCTCAGCTCTGGGAGTTCTGCTTTAGGGATACTTTCCCCATTCCCCACCAGTGTTGGGATGGGTGATGCAGCACAACATGACAGAGGCCTTTCCTTGTCCCCTTTCCAAAGAGCTCTCACTGATTTGGGGTACCTTTCTCTCCTCTTAATCCTACTCTTTTTTTTTTCCCCTCTCTTGCTTCTTAAGGAACTGCCAAACATCTTAAACACATTTAAAAATCCGTGTTCTCCACTGCAATCCATTATGTGAGGTTCCCAGGTGAGCTCCATCATCGGAGATGATGCAGGGTGTGCACGGGGCCCCCAGGACGGGCTGGGAGCAGAACCAGGGCACAGAGCACATCCTGGGGGTGTCCACCCTGCCTGGACAGGGGGAATGGGCTGTGCCAGGTGAGGGGCACGAGCAGGATCCAGAGCAGTGATGCAGTTCCACGGGATCACAAGGTGGGAAGGTGGGAGGTGGGGGAAGCACAGAGGTCCCTCCAAAAGGGCTCCAGTGGTGCTGTCCTTGCTGATGGTTTTCAGCTGCTTGGGTACATCTACAGAGCTCTGCTTTATTAAAAAGCGTTCACGTTGCAGATAGGAACAGCCTGAAACCCGAACCCTCACACACCTTGAAGGGGGTTGGATTCAGAGCTGGATGGTCTCACACATCCAGGGGCTGGGAACACAGAGAGGTGTCGTGTCAGGAGGTCAGTGCTGAGGATTCATGAAGGCAAGTGGTGCTGCTCTTGTTACCATCGCTCAGCTGAAGCAGGGGGGCTGTCCCCTGGCTGGGCTGAGCAGCAGCACATGTTTCTGGGGCAAATACACACCTTCAAGTGCAAAGGATGTGTTCTGAGCGTGGTCTCATGCTAAGCTGTTCAGTGCACACCTCTGAAGTGACTCAGGGAAGTAACTGTGACTGTGTCCAGCAATGACTCCCACAGAAGCTGTCACCTCTTTGCCAGGGAATGTAATTCTGATAGCAGGAAGTCACATTTTGCCCAAGCAGATGGTCCTAGTGGACACAATTCAGAAGACCAACCATAACAGCTGAAAAGCAAGAAGTTCAGTGAAGGCCAATGACTGGCTGGAGGAGGTGGGGGTCCTAAGTGGAATGATATAAGTCAAAGGAAAGAGGGTAATGGGGCTGGGAAGTAAAGGTGGCAGGGAGCAAAGCTCCTTTGGTGAATTCTTGGATAAAGAGCAGAACAAACCTTCACAACCATCCCCAGCTGTCCAAATCTCTAAGCTGTGAACCCTCATGCTGCCACAAGAGCTCTACCAAAAGCTGTGGGAGTAGGAAAAGGGAACTCCCACCTGTGTGAAAGTGCAGAACACCCGAATTTTACCAGGTACCAACAAGATGCAAAA
This sequence comes from Chiroxiphia lanceolata, assembly GCF_009829145.1. Taxonomy (NCBI): domain Eukaryota; kingdom Metazoa; phylum Chordata; class Aves; order Passeriformes; family Pipridae; genus Chiroxiphia; species Chiroxiphia lanceolata. Next base: position 119,702,294 of record NC_045638.1, read on the forward strand.
AAAAAAAAAAAAAGCCATAGAAAAAAAAAAAAAAGCCAGAGAGATGTTCCTTAGCTGAAAATACAGAGATGAGCCAGTTGCAAAGGACAGAGGGCTCAGACAGAAGTGCAGCTGAGTCCCAACACCCGGATTTTTGGGAACAGATGTGCTCTCAGGAACAGCAAAAAGCCAGAGGTGCCTCACACTGGCGAAACGCGATCAAGGAGATTTGAGGTCTGGTGAGCAGATGTTGTTATAGAGGCGAGGAAATGCTGGCCAAGCAACAAACAGAGACAAGGCAAATATACAGGATCCCCAGGAGACTTTGGAACAAACCAGGAAAGGACCTTTTCATCGCAAACCACACAAACTACCTCATCGCTGCAGACAAGTGCTCGGGCCGAGGGGAGGTGGATGAGCTGCCAGATGAAATGCAATAAAGCAAAGCAGCATTTCAGCAGGCACCTTGTTGGACTCGCAGGAACTCTGCATGATTTACCCGAGGAGAGAAGCCCCGTCCCGACACGTCGCGCTCCAACCGTGACCAAACGGCAGAGCTGAACCAGCACTTTTATTTGCTCAGACTGTTGTGAGGGAGGCAGAGACAGGGCCTAGTGAGTCATTCTCTGGGGCAGAAACACTCTCATTGAAGAGCAGCGTGACTCGGTTCAAGCGTCAGAGTCCAAATACTTGCACAGCATGAAAGAACCAAAGCGAGTGGAAAAAAATACAAGGCCGAGAAGGACGGCGGCCAAGCCCGGAGCTTACCTTTCCCACAGGCCAGAGACCTTGTAGAATACCTTCCTGGGGTCTCTTCCAGGACCAGACTATTTTCCTGGAACAAAATATGAATGTGCAAGAGGCTTCCATACACTGAGATGTAAGAGGCATGTAAGAGAGCAGCTCTTCGAAGCCCCGAGTGCTCCTGCCCGCTGCGCGCGCGAGCTGCAGGCGCAGATGTGAGAGATTACAGACCCACCGGGGCTCGACCGCGGGGACACGGGAGGAAGACGGGCCATGAGCCCGCAGCACATCCAGAAATACACGCAGAACACCACATCCCCCCCAGAAGAAATACATTCTGGAGAGTTTCCTGTTCTGAAAGCGAAGGTCAGCCCCAGTTCACTCTGAGACGTTCACGAGAGTTTGAAAACAGTCGAGGTCTTTGCATCAAGGGGTGAGATCTCTGGTCCAGCCCATTGCTGGACCTTTTCTCTGTCTTTTCTTACCCTGTGAGCGAGCCCTACATCACCTGTACATTCCATAGCTAAGCTGCAGACAAGGCAGAGGCAGAGAAACCTCTCTGAACTCGACATTTGGTCGTGTAACTCTTCAAAAGCCGTGTGTATTTGGCCGATCTTCCTCCAAAAGGTGTTGCTGTGAAACGGTGCTAAACAATGCACAACATAAACAGAGACATTAAAGGGAGCATGGGGGGATGTGAAATATTGCTATCACCTATTTGTATTTTCAGTTTTCCTCTTCAAAGAGAAACAACCCCAAAAGCCCACGGAAAAGGGGAGTTTGCCAAAGGCAGCATCTGCCCAGGGGGAGGTAACTTGATAGGCTGCTGATACTTAAAGCAGTTTTGGGAATGGAGGGACCCCTAATCGTGGGAAATGGTCAAACAGGGGAGGGCTGCAGTGGAAAAGGTGGAAAAGGAAAGGATTAGGTCTGAGTATTGAAAGCCCCTGTTTATGCTTGAGCTCTGGCATCTGGATTTGCTGGAGGGTGAGTGAAGAGAGTTACGGGACAGAAGAAGAGGAAAAATGTGTGGGCTGGGAGCAATTTCTTGCTGGGGCTTTAAGACTGAGGAGATTCGACAGATTCCTGCCCTGAATCTCCTTATGCCAAGTGGAGGATTTTTGGAGGCCAGTGTAGAAAAACAGCCCAACTCTCTGTCTGGTTTTTGTGTCCTAGAAAATGCATCTGTCTTCCTGCCTGGCACTCGTGGCCTTTACATCTAAACAGCATCTCCTAATTCAGCAGGAGGACAAGGTGCACCAGGAAAGACATCGTCTGCCAGGCACTGAAAGCTGCATGGCATTGACAAAAAACCTCTTTCCCTTCCAGTCTGTCAGAAGGATGGACCAGAAAGGGTCTGGCTGCGTGTGTTTAGTGGTAATGGGACATGAAGCACATTTGGGTCTCACCTGTCGGGAAATTCAGCTGCAAGTTTCCCTTCAGGATGTCTCATTTTCACCCAAAGCCTGCAGGGTGAGGGGACCTGGAGAAACTCCTGCTGTGACTGGGTGTGAGGGGCTCCAAGAGAGCAGGACTTTGGACAAGGCAGAGGGCAAAGGCTGAGGACATTCTGCTGACATGACTCTCTTCACTTGAATGCTCACGTGGGGCCCTGTGGCCCCTCTCCCTTCATTCCCAAAAAAGTCCCTGCTCATCCATGGCTGTTGATGTGACCATATTAGGCCCAGTGGTCAGGCTGGAGCTGGCAGTGACACAGCTGAGTGATGACACCCTGTCTGCTGTGACAAAAATTCCTTCCCTCATTCCAGATAATGATAATGGGGGGGGGGGAGGATATTTATGAATAAGCAAATTTCCAGAGGACAAGAAGCCATGAAGTCAGCTCAGCTCTCTGGGGACACAGGATTTCATGCTGAGTGGGATCCATCCCACGACTGTTGGTGTAAATGGAGCAGTTTCTGGTTTGAGTGCCTGGAGATGTGCATGCCTGTCAAATACTAATAGCTGTAAGTAAGTGATGACCCCTGTGTGACTTGGGTAAGCCTTGTCCAAACCCTTACATGTTTCAGAATCATTCAAGCCTTGATCTGACATCCACTAATTGGAATAGTCTTTCTGGCAGACTAAATATTTGCAGATTCCCTTTCCCTGGTGGTGCAGGAGAGCACTGGAGTCTCAGCTCTGACATCCTCCTGGCACTGTGTCCTGGGTACCATCCCCAGGGAGGGGGAGACTGGCCTTGGACATTCTCTGGATTCGATTAGCATCACATCTCCTGGCCCCCATCCCAGTCCTGCTCTCTGCTATTTCTTTTTTCCCCATTATCCTTAATTTTTTTTTTTCAAATAAAAGGAATATTTTTTATCAGCATCAGATTTTGAGGGAGCCTGAGCATGTCAGGAGTCACTTAAAAGATTTGAGGCAGTTGCTGAGTTTGTTGACTTTTTTCAGGGCTACTTCTTTTCCCAGAGGGAGGATTTTGTGACTTAACTGTGGCAAAGCCCCCGGGGTGAGGGGGCTGCCAGCCACAGCTTTGGGTTGAGGTGGTCAGCTCCATGGGAAGGTGCTACTGGAATGACAGGGATGTGGTGAGACTCAATTGCTTAATTCCCCGTTTTGCTATAGCCTGCCTTTATAGCTTTTGCTGCCTCAGCTCCCTGGATGATGAGCGGAGTTAATCAATCCTTTTTTCCACCCTTTCATCTGCACTTCTTACTGCATGTCTGTGAGCTTTCCCCTACATAATAGTGTAGGAAAGGCTGCACTGGGTTAGCATCTCTGAGGGAAGATGCAGGAACTCGTGGCAAGAGTGATCAAGCCTGAATACAGCAAGAACTATTTTGGTGTTGCCCTCAATTTGTTCCAAGACCTTAAAAGACATTTATTCTCCATCCTCCTTCCATTGCTGACATTTTTTATTGAGGCAGTGGACTCAAGATCTGAGGAAATGGCAATGGCACGTGGTGTGACTTTGGGTGTCCTGTGCAGGGCCAGGGTTTGACTTTGATGATCCTTAGGGGTCCCTTCCGCCTCAGGCTATTCCGTGATTCTGTGACTCCGGGCTGGGTGCTGCTGTAAGGAATGTCGTGGAGAATCCCAAAGGCCCCTTCACAGCAGCACCAGGTGGGGCACTTGCTCTGTGCCCCTCTCAAGCCTCACACAAGGCACAGTTTGTTCCACATCTCTTTTCCACCACTGCAACATTTTTCAAAACCGTCTGAACTATTTCACGGGTTGCTGGGGGCAGAATACAAATGCCCAATATCACTGACAGTCCCAGAAACCACGTGAGGTGGCCTCATTTCCACTTCCCTGTCAGCCCGAGGAGTGCAAGAGTGCTTCTGGCAGATCTTTATTGGGAGCTGTTGGGAGTGGCAGAACTCACCAAACTCCTGATCTGAACTCCAGCACAGAACAGGCACTTTCACCTCAAAACTGGACTGGGCCCAGTGACCTGGATTTGTTTAAAGGATCTTTTCCTGAAAGCACCCTAATGATCGGCCAACACTTTAACCATTCCTTGATAGATTGCCCCAGGCTGTCAACCTCCCCCTCCACTTTACAGGGCTCACTTGCTCATAACCAATGCTTTTTTGGCTTCAGCTCCCAGCTCTTGGCTCTTGCTATTTTTTTTTTTTTCTCTGAGTAGAGCCCTTTATTATCCCCTTGTGCTAAGCTAATATGATTGTAGCTCTTGCTGGAAGTGTGGCAGCGGGTTTCTGCTCTGAACCCGTGACAGCTCTTACCCCATATCTCCGCTCAATTAAGAGACTTCTCGTAACCAGCAAAACGGGGGAGGCTTGGACCAGCCCGGGCCAGGATTTGGCAGGAGGGATGTCCTCTGTTCCCAAAGCTGTCACCCAGCAGTGAACTCGCAGGCAGGTTTCCTTCTTACGAGTCAATAGTGCAAATTCAGGATCCCTACTCAGGAACTGATTTCGACACGTACCTAAGGAGGGCTCTAAGTGTTTTACCAACACAATGGGTACTTAAGCGAGTCATCAAGTGCTCTCTTCTGAAGGCAGTAGGGCTGAGGCAAAGTTGGATCCCTGCTGTGTCAGCGTGATGCTGCCCCGAGAGCACTGCCGTGGGAGGAGAACACAGCCCTGCTGCCTCTCTGCTCTGGGGTCATGAAATCACGGACTGGTTCGGGTTGGAAGGAACCTTAAAAACCATCTCGTTCCACCCCCTGCCATGGGCAGGGACACCTGCCACTAGCCCAGGTTGCTCCAAGCCCTGTCCAACCTGGCCTTGGACACTCCCAGGGATCCAGGGGCAGCCACAGCTTCTCTGGGCAACCTGTGCCAGGGCCTTCACACCCTCATATTGAGGAATTTCTTCCCAATATCTCATCTAACGCTGCCCTTTTTCAGCTTGAAGCCATTCCCCTCGTCCTGTCACTAAATACCCTTGTAAATAGTCCCTCCCCACTCTCTTGTGGGTCCTCTTTTGGTCCCAATTCACCAGATCACTCTGTGCTCCAACGCCACCCCAGACAGCCTGGCAGTTCTGTCCGTGCTCATGCGGGGTGGGAGATGTTTCCCACAGGGTTTCTGAGCGCTGGGAGCCCCCTGGTTCCACCTCACAGACTGCCTGGCACTCCTGTACCAGGGACACTTGTGCTGCCCTTTTCACCACCCCCCCTCTCAGCCGCCCCTCCAGCGTCGTCCAAAGCCTGCTGAAGTAAAAACGCTTTTTTTGTCAACTCCGACAGCCTTCAGCTCAGGCTCCCAGCGTGTGCCTGCTGCTCTCCCTTCCAACCACAGCTCAGACACTGTGTCTGGCAGCTCCTGGCACCCCCGGCCTCAGCTCTGAGCCACGGCCAAGGGCTTCACACCCTGCTCGGGGGCCCTGCGTGTGCCTCCATCCCCGGTGCCAGCCCTCCCACCCTGTCCGTGTGCAGCCATGGCCCTGGGTAGGACAGGGATGTGGCTGTGCTGGGCAGGGCAGGGATGTGGCTGTGCTGCCCAGGGCTGGAGCTGCACAGGGTGGACAGGGTGTCTGGGGGCCCTCCTGCAGCACACACAGGCACACACGAGCCCTGTGCACCTCCAGGGGCTGCTGCAGCCACCCCAACATAAAGAAGGTGGGAACCTCTGCTCTGCTCTGCAGGGACAGGATTCCTGGATTAACAAGTCACCAACACCCAGTTCACCTCCCCGTCCTCAGCAGCGAGCGTAATGGTTCCCTCTCTGCCTCTAACAAAAGCAATAAAAAGAAAAAAATTAAAATAGAAAATTCCTGAACAATGGGGGGTTTTTTTCCCCCCTCTATTGTATTTTTTTTTCTTTTGCTGCTAACATCAGTAAGCGGGGGTACTTCCCCGCTCTTAAAATTAAAACAATCCAGACAAACAATATGTCGAGCTCTGTCCTGCTTCCTGCTGCAATTATTCCTCGTGTTTGGCCTCAGATCAGAGGCAGCAGCAATCTCTATAAATACGACAGTGGAGCAGAGCTATTTCCAACAGAAACGCCTCCCGAATCATGTCAGGAATTTATGAGGCTGAGAACGGGCCAAGACTGAAATATGTTCTGGATCAAATGGCATTGCATAGGTGGCTCTGATCAGCTTGGCAGTGCTGGGATGAAGGAGGAATCCTCCAGATGGAGGAGTGGAGGGATATTTATTGATTTAAAAAAATAATAAATTAAAGCTGAGAGTGACATGAAAAGGCATTGGTATTTTAAAACTCAGGCTCTGCCAGGCAGAGCCAGCAAGGAAAAAGCCTTAACAAGTCTAGACTCCTCTGTGTGTGTGTGTGCGTGGTGTGCACTACTCTTAATGCTACATCTCCCTGGACCACTTTGTGCCTGGTACACAGGAGGAAGCAGTGCCCACACTCCTACCTTTCCCCCCCTCAATCCCACTGTCCTGGGGGTAAGCTTGCAGATTTGGGGCCCCTTCTCACTGAAAACCATTTGGAGAAGGTGTCATCCCGTGGGTTTTTGTTCAGTGTCCGCCTCCCGTCATGTAAAGGAAAATAATTTGCCCATCTGAGAGCACATGAGGTTGGACAGAGCTCTCCTCAGAGCCACATCAGCCTCCTAAACCCCAAAAACCAAGAGGAGGGAGGGAGGCAGGGCCATGGGGAGAGGGGCTGGCCTGGGCTCTCCACTCCCAGCTCGGAAGGTGCAGCACCGAGAGACTGAGAGTTGAGAGTTGTAAAAGAAGCACCAACATCTATTTTCTTTTCCTGCACTTGCAGACACTCGTTGTTAGGTCTTTTCACTCCTTTTTCCTGAACCATGAGATAACCAGTGCTGCAGGTCCCAGCTCTCACTTGTGCACCAGTTCAGACAGACCAAGGCTTGCTTTAATAAATAAATTGAACGTAAAGCAACTTAGAACATAAGAGAGCCTTAGGTCAGGATTTTCCAGGGGTGAACTCTTGGTTCACACCTCAATAGGGGTTTTGGGCAGGAACAGCTGTGCCATGACATGATGGGTTTGGCTGATTGAGTTAACTTTCTTAATAGTAATTAGCACAAGCTATGCTTTGGATTTGTGCTAAAAACACACAGATGAGGCATCAGGGGAGCATGGAGAACATTTTTGTCCATATGCCAGTGTTTAGAAGCGATGCCTGCCCTTATCATTCATGTGCCAGCTCAGGGATGGGGTATAAACTCTGTTTTTCACATTGCCCATGCTGCTGATAATACATGTGATGAGGGGAGCTTGAAGGGATAAAGAATTTAAGAGTAAATGAAGATATCCTACAGAGCCACTGGGAAGGGCCTGTATACTTCTGAAGTGAGCATGGCTTGGAGCTGCCATGTTTAACAGAGGGAGATGAGCAGCAAAAAAAGAGAATATTGGTTAAAGTGTCCCTTGTCTTAAGGCTAAAATCTCCTACAGCTTCAGCAGGAGTTCCTGGGGACAAAATGTGGGTCTGGTATATTTGCATCAACAAATAAAACTGTACCTTAGGCTCTCCCATGTCAGAAGGTGGGATGGTATTGCAAAGGCTCTTTTTTTCTTTTCTTTTTGAAGTGTCTTGTCAAAGCTTTGTCTCTGCCAGTAGCTGGGTAGGACAGTCCCTGTGGGCACGGGGTCCAGTGGAGCCATTCTTTGGTCATTACCTTTGTAAGGACAAGGTTCTGGGTAGACATGACTCCTTAAAGAGACTTCCCCAGCTTGTGAAGATTTAATTTCATTCCTATGGAGGCAGATGAAGTCAATTTAAGGGCGAGATGTTGCCCCTCCTCACACCTCCAGGGCCCAGGGGCCGTGCTGGGTGCTCGAGTCCTCTCCAGCCCCTCTGCACATGAGCTGCAAATATTTAAACTCCTTGGCTCCCCCTCACCACGTGTAACTTAAACCCTCCTGGGTGTGACCCCTGACTTCTGCCTCAAACCTTACAACTTGTATATCATTACTGAGTTCCTGTCCCATCGTTCCTGGGCCTCCCTTGGACTTTTCCATCGGCTTCACTGGAGGTGGAGTTCCCATCTTTTTCCAATATTCTTCCCTCATTCCTGGGGCTGGTCCATAACACATAATGTTCCTCTTCATGTTCCTGCCAGGTGGGGCTTTATTAGTTTTTTGGTCTGGAGTTGGATCCTTGTGTGGATCCTTGTGTGACTAAGTCCTGGACAATAACAGGATTTTGTGTATTCATTAGTGTTTCCATCAGCACTTCCAGGGCTAAAATATCCCCAACTAAAACAAATTTAAAAAAAAAAAAAAGAAAGAAAGAAAGAAGAAGAATCAGAAACCATCCACTCCTACCCTTTACTTGCAAGAGCCATCTCATCAATGAAACAATGCTCCCAAAATTTGGCTTCAAACGTTACAGCCTAAGCACAAACCTCTGACAGTTTTTTACTGCTGTTTCCTTCAACACTGGTCAATATTTGCATAATAAATTTTTTTTGATGCTGGAATGCAGTGATGCCTTTGGAAACGAGCCCTGGCTCTGTCGGGAATGCCTCTCAGAATGAAAGAAATGTCTGAATTTCCTTCGTTTGTGCAGGGATTTCCCTTTCAGTAGCTTGGCCAGCCTTGGTGAGGTAATAGCTAAAAGAGACCTTGTGTCCTGTTATTTTCTCCTTTCTCTTTGTGCTTCAGAGGTCAAGACTGTATAAGCTGCAGATCTGCTAAACTGGAAGAAAATCTGATAATGGCTGTAAAGGCACGACAGAAGATGCAGCTGGATTTTTGCCGGGGAAGCAGCTATGGAATCTGTTTGGAATTGGTAGGATTGGGGGAAATACCTAAAGGCTGGGCACTCTGTTGTGCTGGGGACTTAACCAGGGCTATCTGTGGAGACTTGCTGGGGTTTGAGTGTTGCCATGTGTCTTATTGAAGGAAGGTTTCTCAGAGGCACAATTGTCATCCCAGAAAAGTGAGCAGTCGGATGAACATTCATCTCACAAACCATTTCCAGTGTCTGCACTGGCAAAAACCTTTCTTGCCTTCTGAGGACGTGGTTCCCCTGACCCCACAATAACTGGTTCCCCTGACCCCACAATAACTGGTTCCCCTAACCCCACAATAACTGGTTCCCCTAACCCCACAATAACTGGGTTTCCTAACCCCACAATAACTGAGTCCCCTAACCCCACAATAGTTGAGTCTCCTAACCCCACAGTACCTGGGTCCCTTAACCCCACAATAACTGAGTCCCCTAACCCCACAATAGTTGAGTCTCCTAACCCCACAATAACTGGGTTTCCTAACCCCACAATAATTGATTCCCCTAACCCCACAATAACTGGGTTTCCTAACCCCACAATAATTGATTCCCCTAACCCCACAATAACTGGGTTTCCTAACCCCACAATAATTGATTCCCCTAACCCCACAGTACCTGGGTCCCTTAACCCCACAATAACTGGGTCCCCTAACCCCCCAATAACCGGGTTCCCTAACTCCACAGTAACTGGTTCCCCTAACCCCACAATAACTGAGTCCCCTAACCCCACAACAATTGGGTCCCCTAACCCCACAATAACTGGGTTTCCTAACCCCACAATACCTGAGTCCCCTAACTCCACAGTAACTGGTTCCCCTAACGCCACAATAATTGGGTCCCCTAACCCCACAATAATTGAGTCCCCTAACCCCACAATAACTGGGTCCCCTAACCCCACAATAACTGGGTTTCCTAACCCCACAATAGCTGAGTCCCCTAACTCCACAGTAATTGAGTCCCCTAACCCCACAATAACTGGGTTTCCTAACCCCACAATAACTGGGTCCCCTAACCCCACAATAATTGATTCCCCTAACCCCACAATAACTGAGTCCCCTAACCCCACAATAACTGGGTCCCCTAACCCCACAATAACTGGGTCCCCTAACCCCACAATAATTGATTCCCCTAACCCCACAATAATTGATTCCCCTAACCCCACAATAACTGAGTCCCCTAACCCCACAATAACTGGGTCCCCTAACCCCACAATAACTGGGTCCCCTAACCCCACCATAGTTTCCTCTGTGGTGCTGAAGCAGAGAGGGCTGTGCTCCCGTTCAGCCCTGCAGTCCAGCACAGCCTGGTTTGTTCAGTCACACCCAGCCCAGGGCTGCCATCAGACCGGCTGGTCCACAGCAGCCCTCAGCCCCCTCTGGGTCCTGTGTGATGCCCCACGGCCCCAGTTCATGGGAATTACTGGAGAAGGGGTTCAGTTCCAAGGCTCTGGGACGTGGCACGGGCTGTGCTCAGCCTGCCAGAGCGATGTTGTCACAGCAAGAACAGGGGAGGTGTTCTGAGCCCTGAGATGTGGCACGAAGACCTATGGGGGTGTTGGAAGGTGCAAAGCTCGCCGGGCTGGGCAGGGTAGAGGGAGCCAAGAGTGGGGCAGTCCCACCAGCAACTGCTGAACAGAGGGGAAGGGGCTGATTCACTGGCCCATTATGTCCTCTGACAGCCCTTCCCACAGACCACACCGTTACTAAAGAGTGTGACTTCACATGGGAGTATCAGACAAGGAGAAAACAGCCACTGCTCTCCTGCCACTCAGGCGAACTGGTCCCACTTTCCTGGAGGTGAGTGTCTGTTTGTCATTCCTGCCATATCGGAGTGATCCTCGAGCTGACAGGAAAGCCAAAACATCATCTTGCGGGGGGTGGGGTGGGGAAGGGAAATACAGATAAAAATGTCACCCCAGTAATCTGTGCCTTTCCAGTGACCCGTGTCCACAGCCCTGCCAAGGGTCACCTTGGTGAAGAAACCCACCCTTTGTACCGTGTAAATCAACAGTTTTGTGCAACATCATAACAGAGCAGTTATATCTGCTCAGCATCTTCCTTCCTATGTTGTGCAAAAGTTGGCTAATCCATCCCAAATGTTCCAGATGTTTTATGACCAAATGCACATTTGCCTGGCTAGCAATCACTCACAAAAAGGGCTTGTTAGGCAGCTCTTTGCCATTAACTTTTTTTTTGCTCAGACATTAAACATCCTTACCCACCTAGATCATAAAATGTCTTCCCAGCCCTGCAGCCTGTTAAAAAGTGTGCCTGCAGACACATGCTGTCACATCTGGCAAGGGCTGTGCTGTCATAATGGCTTCAATCCACGTTTCAGCAGAAGACACACAGAAATTAAGCCGGATCCAGCAAATCCCTCGTGAGCCGTTCCACACCGAGCACCTGAGAGTCACTGCCTCTGGTTCAGGGTCTGCACAGGCTGCTGGTGCTCAGTGCTGTTTGCAGGTGAGTCTCCAGGACTGATGTTGGATCAGGCTGCAGTGATGCCATTTTCCCCACTCCAGCAGTTCTGTCCCTGACTCTGGCTCTGCACGTTTTGAACTGAGTGGCCCCGGGACCCCGGGGTGTGATTCCTTCTCTGGTACTTCTGAAGTAATATCTTCTTCTCTGGAAAAGAGACCTTTGTAGAAACACCAGGCTTGACCATGGCTTATTTAACAAGTGATTTGGGTCAGGATACAATTCCAGTGTTTGCTGCAGTGCTAGTAGGGACTAGGTGCTCTCTGCTTATCAGAGAATCACAGAACAGTTTGGGTTGGAAGGAACCTTAAAGTCCATCCAGTGCCACCCCCTGCCATGGGCAGGGACACCTTCCACTAGCCCAGGTTGCTCCAAGCCCCATCCAACCTGACCTTGGACACTTCCAGGGATGGAGCAGCCACAGCTTCTCTGGGCAACCTGTGCCAGGGCCTCCCCACCCTCACAGCCAAGAATTCCTTCCCAATATCTAATCTCTTATCCGTGAGATGAGATGCCTGTTAACTCATTCTCTTGTTTCCCACTTGTCTCCACTCTGTGGTGTGGTGAAACTCCTGACCCTACACAAGACCACCCCAGGAATCCCACCATGTGTCACACCATTAGAAAGGGAGAAATGTTTCTTCCTTAAGAAGTGCCTCCAATGTCACAAATCCAGCACTGGAAATCTTTCTGAGGAGAAGTCTTTTCTCTTGGTGAACATAGACACATTTTCACTCCCAAGTTTGATTTCAAGCCAGGAAGGACAAAAGTCCTTTTCATGAAAATTTTAAAAACTGGGAAAGAAGTACAAAGTTTACGAATTCCTTTCAATGCTCCTCCTTATTTTACCATCATTACTGGAAACCCACTGGACCTGAAACCTTTCTGGCTTGAAAACCAATCAGGTGATACTTTAAAATACAGCCTTGAGAAGCAATCAGTGACTTCATTCCCTTCTTTTCCTTGGTCGTTCCACTTTCTTTTCTCCATGGTTCCCAACCCTCCGCCTTCCAGACCACCCTTAAACCTACTACCTGCCTTTCTGTGCACACAAAGGGCCCAGATTTCCCACTCATTTCTACACCCCAGGTCACAACTGGCTGCATGTGCTTTAAGCAGCCCCACACAGGCTGTGTGAGGAGCTCTGGAGCCAAGCAGCACTCCTGATTCCCTTGGCAGACCCTTTCCCAGGGCTGCAGAGCAGTGATGGAGTGGGTGTCTGTGCCCACACACACACACCCTGCTGCACCCTCTGTGCAGGCTGTGAGCTGGGCCAAGGAGAGCTCTGGATCTCCTGATCTTCCCTCTCCTGGCAGGGAGCTTGGCCAGCTCTGGGAGGAGAGGGCCCTCTCTCTAGAAAGGGCTGCAGCATCTGTTTGCCAGGGAGGGAGAAAACCACACTACAAGGATCCCATCTGTTTTCTGTCTTGACATGAAGCCAGAGAAGCCAGTTGGATTTTCTTTTCCCCAGATGCTCGTGGGGCTCAGCTCCTCCCCCTTCTATCCATGCACCCTTCTATCCACGGAGGGGTTTGGTGGTGCCATGAGATCTTGTGGACAGGTTCTCCAGCCTCCTGCTGAGCTTCTCAGGGCAGGGAGGCCTCTACTCCTCCTGCAGACCTCACCCTGTGGTACCTGAGCTGCTCCATGCCCTCGGGGATGGTGCAAAGACCTCTGTGGCCCAGGGGACACCCCACACAATGAACCTCTCGGGAGTTCCCTCCTGGACCCTCAGCTCCCAAAGCTGGCTGTGCTGAGGGGACAGGGCAGCCACCCGCTTCTGGAGCATCTGGTGATCAACCCCTGGCCCTTGTTGTGTGCTCCTCTCTCTGAACAGCACACAGGGGATGTCATAGAGGATCTCTGTCTGAGCCCACACCAGCCAGGGGGTGCAGACACACCCAGGCATGGCCACACCAGCAAAGGGCAGGGATCACTGACAGAGCTCAGCAGGGCTGGAGTCGTCCGTGTGGGGGTTAAAAACCAGCTGGCTGCAGGCTGTGCTGTGCCCTTGGCCGTGAGCAGCCAGGGAACAGCCCCCAGCCTGGTTAATTCCCCACTCACACACAGCCAGGGCAGGTACCTCCCGAGTCCAGGCCAGAGGTGTGACTTCCAACACATCCCTCCCTTTGGCAGGGCCTGTTGGCTGGGCTGGGACATTCCCCTGTGGAGCACTGCAGGCTGCTGTGATGCTGAGCTGCCAGTGGTCCTCGTTTGGGCAGGTCCCTCTGGCCTTGCCCCACCTGCTGCAGGGCTGGACCTTCCCCCCTTTCTCTGACCCGGGGAATTTTACACAAGCTGGGATGGGCACCCAGAGGAACACGGGACTCAGGACAGGAGTATAATGTCCCATTAGTGCCTCACGCCTTCCATGAGCAGCAGGACCTGTTCTGGGAGAAACAGTTTGGCTGGTGGGGTTTCTGCAAGTGAGAGTAATGTGGTCCATCTGGTAGCTCCAGAGCTGGGATTTAAGCCCAGCAGCTTGGTCAAGGTCCAAACAGAAAGCTTAGCCATAGCTGGGACACCGCATTTAAAGGATATTAGGGTTTTCCACTCTAAAGCACACTCTCATGAAGTCCTGCTTATACCAAGCACAAAGGAGAGCAGGAAAATTAATTGGTGTTTCACATAGAAATGCCTTTCTTTGACTTATTTCGCCCACACATTTAACATGTTTCACAGGCAATTTAGCCAGAATTGAGACGGGAACTCAGCTCCAAGAGTCTGGGATTATTGTCACTAAATTAATTCAAATAATAAAATTAATTCACCCAGCTCTACAAGGAGTGCAGTTACTTTGTTTTTTTCTTCTAAGTATCCCAAGTGTAATTGATCATTTAGTAAACTGATGCTGAACTCCTCTGGCAGTGTGTGCTACCTTAATCAGAGAAGTTCTGGGCTCTTTTACACAAGGATGAAGCAGGTCCCTGATGCCAATTCCTTAACAGTGCTTATAAAGGGAGTCCAGGATGAAGGAGCCCAGTGACAGAGCTGGCATATCCAGGCAGGTGGGATGTCATCCAGCTGGGATGCTCTTGAAACCTCAACTCCCTGCCAAAGTTTGCTGGAACTGGACACTGAGAGAAACAGGCGTGTGAAGGGATGGAGGCTGGACATACGAACATCCATGAAGGTGGGAGAAGAATGTCAAAAAAGGCTTAAATCCTTAGCAAATCGGGGTCCAAAATGCAGTTCTTCCAGCTTACCAGACCTTGCCACTCCTCCCACAGCTCCCAGCCCTGACAGGCAGACTCTGGCCAATTTTTCCAGGAGATTTAGGATATTGCCACTCCCAAGCGTTCATTCCTTTCCTCCCCTCCCCTCTGCCAGGCCTGAGTAACCCTGTGTGAGGAGCAGGAAATGCCCATAGGTGCTCAGATGCCCCCAGCCACAGGCACACCCATCCATTGTCACTCCTGGAGTTCAGTTGTCCCAGGGACTGATCCAGAGGCTTCAGGAGAAAATTAAATACCCCAAGTGCTCCTTCCTATTTTCCTTCCCGCTGCACTGTCCTTCCCATCCACCAGCGTGGTGGTTGGACACCTTTTCCCACCTCCTTACTGCATCCATCACAGTTCCAGGTGCCTCTGGAGGCTCCTTGGATCCCTTGGATGCCCGTGGGCTCCAGCAGGACTTGTGGGCTGTCAGTACCTTGGGTGGGATATTCAGCACCTCAGCTGAATGGAAGAGGGAGCCCAGGCCATCATCACCCAGCTCTGGGCTGTTCTGCAACGACAAGTCCATCTTTCCCCTCTTTTAATCATGCAAACTGCGTGGGAATATAAAGGATATGGGAAAAAAAAAACCAACAAAACGGGGCATAAAATACAACTGTATTTTTTACAAAACGTTCTTCTAGCTAATATAATACACAGTCCAGTGCACTTTACAAGGCAGGCCCTCTAAAACCTGCTACCAAACACCAGAATACATCTGTTCAGCTGGTATAAATCATTGCTGCTGATTTACACCAGCTGAGAGCCAGGTCACAATTGCCTAATTAAATAACTTCTCTTTGAGCAAAAGAGCTATGCTTGAAAAAAGTGCAACTGTGAATTACTTTATATTGCCCTTTGATGGGAAGACAGAGAAAACGAGGGGGGGAAAAAGCAAAAGAGCAGAAGAAAGAAAAAAGAAGGGAAGAAAATAAGGAAAGAGGGAAATAAAAAGCGAGAGAAATTTATTTATTTATGTTGAGAGTTCAGTCCCTTTCATTGTGAGAGAATGGGAAAGTTTGGGAAGCCCAGACTAAATAGCTTGCAATGATAACAGGGTGATCCTGAGAGCACTAAAACTAATTTATTGGGCTGAGTTTATCTGATTCAAGGGAAAGTGAGTTCTACTGAGTGCAGCTCTGACTTTGCTCGTGTCTGACAAGACTCGCAGTTCAGATGCACAATTACATTAAGCAGATGTGGCCCATTAAGGAGCTGAGCCTGAAAATGTACTTTATCCTGTCAGGGCAAATCCAAACTGAAAACTTTGGGCCTTTAAAAAAAAAAAAAAAAAAAAAAAAAAGGCACCAAACTGCAAGAAGATGTTCTATTTTGGGTTTCATTGCTTTAATCTCTTTTATGTCAGTCATAGTGATGATAAATATAAACCCATCTCCACTGGATTTCTACCATAACCCCATCACCTGCCCTCAGCTAGAACAGAGAACAGTCCCTGAGCATGAAGCCCAGCAGAGCCAGTGGTGGGGTCAGTTATAACCCAGAATTGGTGAGGCTGGGAATTAGTTATAAAGCTGGAAAGGAACACTTGTTCTGGATTAAAATGGGACAAAAGACACAATGATAAAGTAGTCACCACAGGATTCGATCCTCACTACCGAATTTAGGTGTCTAAAAGGCACTTTGGAGTATCTTCCCCCCTGACAGGTGATCTTTTTTTTGCTTTGGATTACATCAGCTCATTCTTCATGACTCCTTTATTCTCCTGTATTTCATCCAGGGCACACAGCACTGAGAGGAATGTCCCAAAGTGCAGCAGGATTATCAGCAGCGAGGAAGAAGGTCAATCTCGTTACAGTGGCCAAGCTCATTTTGAGGAGGAAAAGCAGGATGCTGAAAGCATGGTCAGTGCAGGAAGATCTCCCAGCTTATCTGAGTCTCCTGAAGGTAAGCCAGGGCACTTAGGCTATTAACCAGATGACACAGAGTAATGGAAAATATTCTGCAGGGAGAAATCCTCTGCCAGCAATTCAGTGTTCATGTAAAACACAGTCACTGCATGGCATTCATTTGGTTCTTTGAAGTTCCTTTGTTTACCCTTTATTATCTGAAATATTCTCCTTAATGGTTGGGGGAAAAAGAGAGTTGCTTTGTACCAGAGCAATTATCAATATGAGTCAAGTTCAGGGGCCTTCAGTCTGACATTTGATTGCAAGTGCAAGTGCACAGTGCATTCGAATGGTTTGATTTTCTTTATAAACTCCATGAAAAGGAATTTTTGTAGTTTCCTTGGAATTCTGTGCAAATCCCAAGATGAAAATATTCCTTCTAATGGAGAGAAGAGGAAAAAGTGAATCTAACCAGTTACACTGACATGTTTACAATGCTTGGTTTCATTCACTGAGTTTCCTTGTTTTATTTGGAAGTGTCTTGAAGCAATTTCTGTAACACAACACATGTAATCATTTGGGGCATAGGCGTTATTTAGGCTCATTCTTTGATGCCAATAGTCCAGCTATAATTAATAACTAATTGGCTTGGTCTATAGCAAAGCCAAACATCAAAACAGAAGGACTTCTATGACAAGCATCAGGCTAAGGAGAAACCTCACCCGACTTCCCACATCAGCTCAGTGGGTGTCTTCATGAGCAGGGTCCCACTGTCTCCCATGGACAGAACCCCTCTTGTCCTGACCCCTCTCTGGAGGCACAGCAGGTCTCTACACCCAGGAAATGTCTTTCTGGACAGTGCAGGTTGCTGAGCACAGCTCTCTCCACAGCCTGGCCGGAGTCAGAGGAGGTGAATTCCTGCTGGGGGAGCTCATCCAACAACCTGGGACTCTGCACTAAGGCCCCTGCTCAACTCAGAAGCCCCTCTTGGTCGTTTGGGGCTGCGAGGAGCAGATCTGGAGGCCAGGCCTGGCCTGGGTGTCAGTGGCACTGGGGAGGCAGAGTGAGCCTGATGGCTTTGCAGAGCTCATTTTTGGGTGTCACCCAGTTGGCTGGTCCCTGGTGGAGCTGGAAGAGCCCTTGGGAACAGTGCTGTGTGGGGAAGGAAGTGTCCTGGAGTTGTTTCCTCGGCAGATGCAGGAGAGCAATGCCACTGACGTGGGGGTCTGCTGAATGTTCCTCCTCCAGCCCTGGTGGGCAGAGAACACCAATGGGGACAAGGTCCCTTGGGTGCTGTGCAGAGCCTCCAGTGGCACCAGATGCTTCCCTGCTGAGAGGAGCCCTCTGGCCAGTGGAGGGGAAGTTCTGTGGGAGCTGTGACCGCCCTGAATCAGGCCATGCTCTGCAACTGCCCCCTGGGTGCTCTTCTGTCACCCCCGGGGCTGCTTCTCCAGTGTGGGCACACAGGGAGCTGCTGGCCCTGCTCTCCCCTTCCCCAGGTGCACAGACACCCCCAGCTCTGCCCCCAGCCTGCACACTGCCTGCAGCAGGGAGGGTTGACCTGCCCCAGCAGCCCTGGACAGAGCAGGAGTTTGGGAAAGAAAACAGTTTTCCTGCCCGAGCCTGGCCCTGGTCAACATGTGCAGCACTTTGTAAAATTAATTGCATCTCCAGCAGGTAGGGAGTGGAAAGGGGCTGCAGGGAGGGGGCTGTTCTCAGGGGCTGCAGCAGCAGAGGAAGATCTGGATCCTCCTCTGCGTGATCAGCCTCACAGACCTGGGGCACTGCATTGGCACTGGCACAGGTTGCCCAGAGAAGCTGTGGCTGCCCCATCCCTGGGAGTGTCCAAGGCCAGGTTGGACGAGGCTTGGAGCAACCTGGGCTGGTGGAAGGTGTCCCTGCCCATGGCAGGGGGTGGGACGAGATGGTCTTTAAGGTCCCTTCAAACTGAAACCATTCTCTGATTCTGTGGTTTGAGATGTGCCCACCAGCTGCTTTCCTCTGATGACCCAGATCAGGATAATCCTAAACAACTTGAAATTTAGGGTGAGAAATGACAGGGAGGGACAGAAGCCCCTTGGAATGATGGATTTAAAATCTCCCTTCCCTCTGAAATTCAGCATGAATTTTGAGACAGCAGCCAACCCTCGAGGATGTTGGAATTGAGCTGTCACACTCTCTAGAGCTTCAGACAAACACAGGGTTGTGAGCACCCAACTTTACCTGGATTTATTTTTATAATCCCACCATCTTTACACTATAGGAAAAACACTGTCCACATGGTCGTAACAAAAGAGCAAATAAAAACAATCCACAATGTATACTATTGTTATTGTTATTATTTTTATTATTATTGTAGCTCTTACAATTCGAAAACACAGCTAATGCTGCTTCCATGAACAGAGGGTAATCTGTGCTCTAGATGAACAAACCATAGCTCTGCTGAGACATTTAATCAAACTCTGTCTGACTGATGAAACTGGTCCCAAGAGGAAAACAAAACACAACACAACAGGTTGTACATGTTAAAGTCATTAATCTCAGGTGGATTTGAAGTTTCCTGTTATTTCTCTGCCTCTCTCAAACCTTGTTCTCAACTCTGTCTCCCTGTGCAGAGGAGAAAGTCCTGCCTGTGATGCTCTGGGGAGCAAAGCAGTGATGTCTCACAACCTGAGGCAGGGAAGGCAAACCCTTCCTCACGGGTGGGGGGTAACACCAAGGAGTCCCAGGGCTGAATTTTCCACTTGTTCCCCACATCAAGCACCTCCAGAGCTTCCTCCCACCATCTTCCCCAGGCAGGTGCCTGGTGCTGGGCAGCACAGGTCTGGCTCACCTGGAAGGTGCTGCAAGGATCTCTTTCCAGCAGGAAAAGGGATGGTCCCTCGGGGACTCTTTTATCATTTTCCTGCCAAAGACTCTGTTAATTGTACTCAGATTTCTGCCTCCTTTCCTCACTCCCCTTCCCCTCATCAAGGGCTTTTCTAGCTGCACATGAAACACTGTGGGCTGTCTGCTTTAGCATGATTAAGATACCTTCTGTTTTTGTGGACTAAAACAAGCAATCAGACGGGAGTTTTTTGTAATGACTGTCATTTGCCTACCTTAGGGAGAAATCTAAATGATATAAAACTGGAAGGGGGTGAGGATGGGGGGGAATTCATCAAAAAACACAAAGCCAGCTGGATGTACACAGGGTGTAAACCCTCAGATTTGGAAATAGCATTAAGTCCAAACAGTTTCATTAAATCATAGATATTTTTCCAAATTAATAAATGATACAAAGCCACCAACATAACACTCTTCCAGATGGTTTACCCGTTTCCCTCTGGGGTAACAGCGTAAGATTTTGAAATTATAGGATTTATGGGAAGAAATCAGATGTGTTTTTTCCCAGCCAGTGTAAATCAGCAGTGCTGTGCAGTAGGATGTGGAGCTGGGCCAAATTGTACCAGTGGCTGGGATGTGGTAGGGAATGTTGTAAGAGAGGGAACTGTAGCATTAATTCCCAGGAATTAAAACCATTTTATTCAGTGGCTGAAAGTTTCTCCATGTTTCAGAGCAAAGCCTTGAAAACTGGTTGCTGAGGGCCTGGGGGAGGGAAGGAGGGATATATTTTTCCTTGCAAAACTGACAGATGTGCTCCCAAACAGCTTTGAGACCACACAGAAAACTATGGAAACACGGAATGGTTTGGGTTGGAAGGGACCTCAGAGATCATCCAGTTCCAGTGGAACTGTCCCCTTCCATGGGCAGGGACACCTCCCCCTGGCTGTGGAAATAACTGGGCAGTTAAGCAGGCACGTTTTGCACCAGGAATTGCAGCTGGGAGCGAGGACACTTCTCCCTCCTGAGTTCCCTGTGCTCTGCTGCTGGGCCAGGAGTGAAGCACCAGGGACAGCTCTGGAGAAGCTGCACCACAAGTCCTTCCACCAGCATGGCCCTGTGGTGCACATTCTCTCTTTATTCCTAGTTGGTATTCGAGGGAAATGCAGTGTGCAGCTACTCCAGAGAGAAAAAGGGCCCTGACACTCAGAAGCTGTGGCAAAAGTGGTGTAACAGAGGGAATTCATAGAGCAACAGCTTAAGCCACGGGCTGGGGCCACACGGGCTCTTTTCCCAAAGCAGTAAAATTCAGAGGAAGCCCAGGATGGATTATCCAAAGACAGCAGAGGTTTGGAACCTCCAAACACTTCAGCCACCTCAGCTCAGCATCTCCAGTACCAGGCACAAAGCATGAGGTGTCCCAGGGCTGAGGTTCTGCTGCAGGTCCCTGTCCCACCTGCTCGACCTGCATGTGCCTGAGAGGTTTTCTCACGCCCTCTAATGTTCTGCCAAGTGGTGCTTTCTTCTGACACGAGAAAGCCACTGGAGGATCACAGGTCTGACATGGGAGGAGCGGAATGCAGCTGAAAAAATGTACCTAGAGAGCATTTCTTCCTTTTTATTATTTTTTTCACCAAGCAGAAAGACTCAGGACATCAGCAAGGGAGCAAGAAAAAGAGTCATTACAGAATAACATTGAAATGCTCAAGTTTTTCTTTGGTCAGAACATCCCTGCCTTGTTGGCTTCGTCAGAAACTGGAAACGAAAACAAAATTCCTCAAAAGAACGAGAGTTCTTTACGAATCAAAGGAAGCCAGATCCTGGTGCTGGAGAGCAGTGGGATTTGTGCCACCAGCCTGTCTGCATGTCAGCCCAGAGACACCCAGCACTCATCACACTGCACTGCAGGGACGTTCAGTCCACCAGCTTTTATGGGGTGACAAGAACACAAACCACTGACAAACCACCGAAGGCCTCTCTTTGCCTGCTCGTGGCTGGGGGAGGGAAGGGGGCCAGGAGGCCAAACCCATCCCAGCAAAGCAAAGGAGCTGAGGAGAACAGAATCTCTCGAATTTTGCTCTCACAGCCCTTGCTGCTTTTCTCCTCCAGCTCCCCAGGGCTGTTCACAGACATGTCAGAGGCAGTTGGTCCCTAGAGAATGGCTGAGCAGGGAAAAGAAGAGGATTTGGAGAGGCTGTGGTGTTACTGCCATATTTCCCCCCTAGGAAAGTGCCAGTGTCCCCCTACATTCTTGCAGGAGGGATTTTTTGGCTGCTTACAGCATTCTGCATGGGGAATGATGTGAAGGACATCACAGCAGCATCCTTCCCCAAGGTCGCCTTTCCTCAGTGGGACACAGAGCTGGATGCCCACTGCAAAGGGAAAACAGAGCAAAGAAAGGAACCAAACCTAAGGCAGAAGCTGCCCTGCACAGCATCCCCCTGTCCACGTGCAGGAGCCAGGAGCAAACCCCCAGGAGAGGAGTTGGTCCTGTTTGTTATTGAGCTCCTCGGGGGCACTGGGAAATGTTCCCAATGAGAGGGGTCACTGATAAAATAGCAAAACAACAACGGTGACTCTTCCCTTCTCCCAGTGCTCTGTTTCATTGTCTTGGCTGTATCTTGGCTGATTCTGCTCCAAATGAAGAGGCAGGGGAGGCAGGGAATAGAGGAACTTCTCGAGTGCCTCGAGCCTTGCTCTTCTCCCATCCCTGGGAGGAAAATCAGAGCTGGGAAAATCCAAGCAGGAAACACAATCATCTGACATTGTGCTGCTGCCCCAGTAACTTCAGCGCTCATTTCACACTCTGGGTAATGCTTGCTTATAGTACATAGATATGTTTACGTAGGGAGCAGAGTAGAGGAAAGCACGAGATATAAATATTGCCGTATAGCCGCGTACAAAAGGAAATATTTACAGCCACAGGTAGTGGTTCTCTGCTGTGCCAGGGCAGGGCCATGGGAAGTACTGGCATGTTCCCACTCCCTTCTGCTGGGAATGGCTGCTGCCCTCCAGGGCTGCCCTCCCTGCAGCCAGCACTGCCCCGCTCTCCGCGGGGTCTTGGGGTTGGACCGACAGTTCTGCCGAGGGAAAAGAGCCAGTGGCACATTTCCCCAAGGACTTGCTGGCCCAGTGTGGGACAGTGGCAGCAACCAAGGGCACCACACCCAAAGGGCAAACAGAAAGAGAGCAGGGGCTTGCTTTTGGTCTTACTTTCCTGCTGGATTCTGACTTCACTTTGTTGTTGTGTCCTGACGGCCCCACTACTGTCTCGTGGGCCCCAAGAAGTCCTTCTCAGGCTGCCCTACACTCCCTGCCCCCAGGGGTTCCCAGTCCCAGGGGACTTTTTCCATGGCTGAATCTGAAAACCCATCCAGCCTGGACAAATCAAGGACAGCCCTTCCTGCAGCAGCGACTTCAAAGTCGCAGACCTGTGTAAAAGCAAGGATAAAATGAGTTGTTCCTTTCAGGGGATTGACCAGAAACCTTTCCACCTTTATCATTCCCAGTGGGTGATTCCCTGCTAAAAATTAAGTCTTTGGCAAAAAAGTTATTGCTGTAAAGTTGTGGTGTTTTCCCTTCTGGGATGGTCCCGATGGAGACTCAGTCCCTGTGCTGGAAGGCACAGGCAGGTGGGAGCCTCAGTTATTGTCAAACAGGAGTTGCTTTTCTTCCCCTGGGGAAAGTTTCTACTTTTGTTTCCCAGAACACTGAGGCACTCGATGGCTGGACGTCACTGGCAACCATAGGAAGTATTTTTGAAGGAGGTACCATCCCAAATGAGGCTTTGTCTTCTCAGAGAGCATTTTGTTGATGGGGGGGAAACATTTGTGGGTTTGTTGCTTTTGGGGTTTTTTGGGAGGTTTTTTTTAAGGGTCTTATTCTTACTGGTGTGATTGGTCGCTTTTCCTCCTGCCAGCTTCCCTCGAGTCTGTGTCTTTGCAAGATAAATGACCTCTGGTCAAGGCAATGTTTTCTGTTCTCTGGGTAGTGCTGGTGCTGCTGTCTCAGCTCTGGGGGGCAGGGGAGGGGGTTCACTTGCACACGTATCTCTCGACAGTCCTCTCGCACTTCTTGCAGGTCACGTAGCAGCACCAGTGGTACTTGCAGTGGCACCTCTCCACAACTTTGTCCATGTAGGGGTTGTACCCTCTGCCACAGCACATCAGGTCGCAGCTGTCGCTCCCGTTGGAAGTCTTGTTGCACTGTCTGGAAGAGAGAAGATGCTGTGAGCGAGTGCATTTCCTGCAGGGATTCCCAAGGCACTACCCCGAGGTGCTGCTGGGCCTGACAGCTCTGCAGGGCTGCCTGGGGCACAGGAACACCCCAGCTGCACAGAGCACGTGGCAGAGGGAGCCCCCCATGCCTGCCAGGGCAGCAGGGTGACCCCCAGGCTGCACCCCCATCACCTGCTCTGACACCCAAAATCACGCCCAACTCCTGCTCTGACTCCCAGTTCAGGCTCCTGAACCTGCCTCCCACACAGGCAGGCAAGCAAAGGTTTTGGGATACCTCCCCAGCAAAAACTCCTCATCCCAAGCAAGTTGTATTCCCAGGCAGGCTCCAAAACTGTCTGAAAGGAGCTGGAAGAAGATGACACCCCAAAGAACAAACCCTGGTGTTTGTCCTGCACTCCCCAACCTGAAAAAGACAGAGGAGGAACCCTGCAGCCACACAGTGTTTGCACAGGCTCCATGCCAAGCATCCCAGGCTGGGAAAGATCCCAAGCAGGCTGTTGCAGCCACCATCCAGCACTGATCCTATCAGGGCAATCACAACCAACACCAGCAGAGCTGCACTTCTTCCCCCTTGATCGTCTCCCAGCACGGCGTGAGCAGCCCCACGACACCCCAGGTCCTGACCCAGGAGCAGGAAGCATGGCAGGAACACAGGGCAGGATGACAGGTCACCAAATATCACACGGACTTCCACTGCTTGTTTTGCTTCTGCTTTTAATTAAAGCCAGACCCACCAGGGTAAGCCGGCCCTTGTGTTGGGTTCCCTCATTTTTGTCTGCTCGCAAGTGACTGGCCCGAGGTTTTCAGGAGCAACTCATGGGCTGAGGAATGTCTTTCATTGATTGCCATTTCACAGCTGTGCTGCTCAAAAACCATCTGTCTCATTCTCCTAAAATGCTCCAAGTTGGGTCACTGGCCATGAAAGCCCACCAGGATGAGATGAACCATGTCCTGGAGCTGTGTTTCCCAGTGGAAAAAAAGATAACTGTAAAGATAACCCAGGGTGGAGCTGTCCATGTTTGGTCAGATGCTTGCACTTCAGGGTAACAAATCTCACCGTGCACCCAATACCCAGCGGCTGTGAATGTGATGGAGGCTCAAAACTGCTGCAGGAAAGGTGGTCTGTGGAGTGGGGGAACTGCTGACATCTCTCCCAAATCTTGCTCTGCGTGGCTATTTTGGACAGAAATGCTCTGAGGCAGGGAAAGGACAGAGGAGCATGAGCTGAGCACACCATTAATGGATGAGAACAAATCCATGAGATTTATAGGAATTCCTCATGAGGTAATGCTTTAGGAGAAGTCACGGGATTAATGAAGTGCTGAGATTTTGCTCTTGTTCTTCCTTCATTTTCTTCTGCCTCCTGTTTGTTATTCTGCCTCGCATTCCTCTCCAGGTTCAGTGTTTAAAGGCCCCCCCAGTCCCCCTCGTTGGGGAGTGTGTGTCAATATTTACAAACCTTTGAAAGCCTCCAGCAGAGCCGAGTCTGCAGCTCTCTGAGCGTGTTTGCCAAGCTGAACCAAAGGCCCTCTTACTGCCCCTGAGAACCAGGGCCCCTCCACGAGGAAACCTCCACATGACTCCTCATAAATGTATTAGTAAATGCATTAAATATTCAGAGCAAAGGTTCACATACGGGCGTGTTGACATTAGAGGAGGGGAGGGTGTTTGACAACCTTCCTCAGCTTTGCTAGGGGATGGAAAGGCTGAGGTTCACCCAGGGAGGATGGGGGGCTGCAGCCTGGTCAGGGATGTGTGGAGCATCCACACCACTCACGCTGAGACCTCACCGAAATGGCCAAGCAAAGGAACAGGGGCTCACTCTGACTCCAGCTCCCCCCTGAGGATGTTCACTCCCCAGGCACACAAAGTACCCAACAGTGACATTTACCCCATCCAAACAGAGTAAAATTCCTCTTCCTGCTGCAGTGGGATTCTCCCTTTTCCCCCATCCACTCCTGTGGTTTGCCAAAAAAAGAAAAAAGTGGATCTAGTAGGAGATACACCTTTCCACAGCTGTCCCCATCCCACCCAGCCTGGATCAAAGAAAGGAAAAAACCAAAATCCTACTAAAAAATCCTCAAGCTTCCCTCAGTTCGGTATAAGGAAACAGGGGCATCGTGGATGGATGAGTTGAATAGACAAAACAAAGCTTTTGACCCCATCCTGAGCCTAAACGGGGCTCTAAAAAGCTTTCCTGGCGATGCCACTAAGCAGAGATTTTGGTTTCTGTTTTAAAGTGTAGGCCTGGATGAATTACATTCATTTTTTTCCTTAAACAAGGTAAAACAGAGATGTTTCAAGAAAAAGTGAGTGGGGGAAGACAGAGGAGCCCAAGGAGCAGAGTTTGCCCACGGAAGCTGCCCCGAGCAGCTGCTCCCCGAGCCCAGGGCTGGATCCCACCCCGCTCCCGCTGACGGGTTAAGTTCAGCCTCATTTGTTTTGGGCCTGGTCCAGCACGATTCCAGCAACCCCCAGAAGTGCCCTCCTCCTGAGCCTCGGAGAGAAAACACCGAGGAGGAGATTGCATCTTAACACAACACCGTGACCTCCGCGAGCACTCGGAACGCGGCTGGAAAGCGACGCTCCGGCCGCCAGCCCGGCCCAGGGCCCGGCTCAGGAACAGCCTTGTGCATTGTCACAGCGCTTTTCCCGTCTTTGTGTGAGGGGGGAGGAGGTCAGCCCTGCTGGCTGGACAAACCCCACTCGATGTGCTGCTCCAAATCCCCCCTTTGCAGCCCTCATTTGCGGGAACCCCCTGGCCCCATCGTGGGCAAGGCTCCTGGGCAGAGACAGGGAAGGACATCCCAGCACTTCTGAGAGTCTTCCCCCACATGGAGAGTGGGGAGTTTGATTTTAAAAGCTATGGGGAGATCACAGAATCATAGAACTACTTAGGTTGGAAAAGACCTCTGAGATCCCTGGAGTCCAGCTGTTCACTTGGCCGTGTCCCAAGTGTCCCTGTGGATCCCAGTTCACTCTGTCCCAGGAGCAGACAGAAGGACAGATGTTTTTTTTGGTTATGCAGCTGGTATCTGAGACCCAAAGTGAGGCCAGTCTGTGCTGTGTCACCCACAATTATGACAGGTGATGGATGACAGGGCCAGGCCAGACGTGCACTGGAACCTCATCCCATCAGTCCCATGGAGAGGGGAAAGCTGCTCGTGGGGACATAGGAAAGGTCACTCTGGGGCACAGTGATTGCCTGCCTGGCCCAGGGCACCTCCCAGCTGGTGAGGAAAACACAAATCTGACCCCTCTCTCTAGCCCTGTTTCTCACACCCCACGAGCACCTGGGCTGTTGCTTTAGGGATGATGGAAGGGATGTTCCTTCCCTGACATCCCAGTATCCTCCTGTGGGCATCTTGGCTGTGTGCTTCCCTCAGCCCTTTCTGACCTCAGGGAAACCATCTGCCTCCACAAACTCCAGCAGCTACGAGTCCCACAAGACAGTACTGCTGTGTAAAAGAGTGATTGATCTTTTCCTCTTTTAAATCAAATTCCTACTTACTTCTTTGGTGCACCTTGCTCCAGCAATGTCAAGTCATTACTGTACATAAAACAAAGAAAGAGAAAAATAATTCGAGTCCCTCAGGAGGTGTGTAACACAATGGACGTCCCTAAAAATACATCAAAGTCCAGCTTCATGTAAGATTTTGAGGGCAGAATCTTAACTACTTTTAAATTGCTTTCTCATCCCCAAGGAATGACTGAGACTGACACTGAACAACTGCACGAGAGAGAGAGTTATCAATAGCTCATGTCAGCAAGGAGATGTCCAGGGACAGCCTGGAACCAGCCTGGATTTTCATTAATGAGGAGGAGAGAGTGAGCTTAAAAATGTGGGATAACCCTGGGGCAGAAGGAGCTGCGAATGTTCTGTGAGAGTGGATTAAAATGCAAAGTAAGCACCACACTTTGAGAAAGATCCAGATAAATGTGGGATTGTTCCCAGGAGAGCCAGAGGAGCAGTTCAGAAACTAGAAAACTAGAAAATTATGAAGGAACTTATTTAGAGAAGTGTGTAAGAGGAGGTGTCTTCCCATCCATAAAAGATTATTGCAACAAGGAGAGAGAAGAAATCCTCTTTATATGCTGAGAAGAGAGGACAAGAAATTATTAGTTTGATTTTAGATTATGTTTTGTTTGAATTCAGATTAAGAAAAACATAACACTGAGGACAGTAAAACCCTGGAACAGGTTGTTTGGGGAAACTGCATTTAAGAGCAGAGAAACATCTTCAGTAACAGCCTTGCTCCTGAAAAGATCAGGGTCCATGGAAAATCATTCCCAGACCCAATTTTTCCTAACTCCAGTTCCATTTTGATGCAGAGGGACTAAATGCATTCAGGAGAGCTGGATCCATTATCCATTTTTACTGTGTGAAACTATTCCCTCCATCAATAAATTCATTATTCACGATTCTGTTCAAGAAAATTTGTGGTGAAATCCAGGTCTCTCAGAGTAGAAAGGATTCAATCTTCCCCAGGCATTAGGTGAGAAAATGCAAAAAAAACCAGAGCTGGCCCAGCTCCTGAAAGGGGAACATTTACATTTTTTTTTCCCAGTGGTTAATTTGTTGTATTGAAAGCCGTACAATCCACTTGCAGCTCCACAGATCAGCTTCTTTAGGTTTTCCTCCAGACCGTTTTTAACGGGCTCTGGAAGTGGGACAGTGGGATATAAGCACACAGAGTTTGGCTGGAGTCTGTGTGGCAGCAGCAAAGTCTCGTTTGCAGGAGACTTGGGCACTGGCTGCACAACTCAGTTCCTTGATCAGACCCCGAGCGCTTCAAAGAGGTTTCAGATCTCAGGTTTGGGTTGGGTTCCCTGCCTTTGAAACCTGGATACACCCCAAGCACTTGCAGGCAGGCAGGTCTCCAAACCATTTCTAATTTCAACCAGCTAAGAAAGCCCAAGGTGTCCTAGAAGACATTTCAGGCTTGTTCTGAAGAGGGCTTTGAAATCCTTTCAGCAAAGAGCTCTGAATGGCTTTTGAGTAACCGGGTGCACCTTTTGCAAGTGGGTTTTCAGGCAGTTCCACTACAAGGGAATTCAATTCCCTTTCCTGCCTGAAAAGCACACGGTAAGTCTGCATCATGTGATCCCTCACATTAGAGAGATCACCAGTGAGATTACCCCTTCCACCCACCTGCTGGAGCAGGATTGTTCCCTGCAGCACACACTGAAAACCTGCATGTCCGAGGTGTTCCAAGGAACCAGCAGCCTCCATCCTGCTCCCAGTGCACTCTGAGCAAGCACCACATGTGGGGAGAGGGAGGGGGGATATGGTACAAAACTGATCAATTTTTGCAACAAAAAGATGCAGCAATATGAATATTTTAATCCAGGAACGGGACAAGGGGTTGTTAGTGGGGACTTCCCCCCGTCTGAATCCCTTTGGAGGCAGAAAGCAGGGCTGGAAAGATGCTGAAGATGCCCAGCCTGAAGTCTCCCAGACTATGGGGATAGGGGAATACACTCTAACAACCCATGGACTGACCTCCGCACCCAGAAAAAGGCCAAAAAGGAAATGGGCAGGTGGTGGAGAAGAGAGAAGATGAACTGAGGGGACCACCACAAAAAAAAAAATCCTTTTTGACTGCATTTGCCATAAAAGACCTTAAAAAGAGCGTAGTGGGAAACAGCGGGATCTCCCTCCAGAAAATTTGGATGTGCACAGGAATAAAATGTTCAGATGCCTCCAGGACCCAACTTATAAACTAAAAACCTGTTTGAGCTGTTTCCAAGTGGGTGTTTTTTTACCTCTGTGCAGCAAGCAGGACCCACATCTTCCTGTACCTTCTCTAACAGCACCCCTTTTGTGCTCCTTCTCCTCACCCCTGTCACTAGGAATTATCTGCAGCCTGCAGCAGGCTGGAACAGAGCCACCACATTCAAAATGCAGTTGGATGTCCTCTTCATGAGAGGAAAACTGCGAAGGGGAAAAAGGCACCCACGGGAGGAGGGGGTTAGGGAAGATCCCCTCCCTGTCCCCGTTCCCCCCGGGAAGAACACACCCATTTTCACGCACAAAACGTGCATTTCACACCTATTTCCTCTGCTAATTTAAAGCAGGCCGCTGTGGCTTGTGTTGCACGTGCCAGCTTTGAGACCCCAGGCACTTTCTGGAGAGCCTGCAGATGGATTGTGATGAAAAGAAGCCCAGCTACACACGACCTTAGAACTGAGCGTGGGCCTGGCTCACCCTCCTGCCCTCCCACAGCCAGCCCGTCCTGCACAGCTGAGGAGGAGGAGGAGGAGGATTTCTTGACATGTTCCTTTTGAAAGTCATCCCCTCCTGCCCGAGTATCTCAGCCTCTAAATCCTCCCTCCCCGGGGCCCGGGGTTGGCAGCCTCACAGTCACTGCCATCACCCCGCCCGGATAAAGGGACACCTGCAACACACATTTCCCCGTCCCCAGAAGGGGGGGAAAAAAAGTCACTCAAGACCTGGACATATTTTTTATCCCTCGCTGGGATAAAATGTTGAGATCTGCTGTAAAATGAGATTAGATGAAGAAGAAGATGAAGAAGAAGATGAAGAAGAAGTCACACCTCCCTCCCCCCTTGAAAGGATTTCAGCGCATGGAAAATGTTTTACTTGTCAAATCTGTAGTGAATTCAGTTTGGTTTTGACACAACCTGTTCATTTCATACAATTCCTATAAAACTCACTTCCAAATAACCTCCACCAGTTGTTTTTTTTGTTTGTTTCAAAACAGAGCGACACAACAAAGAGGTTTTTTTCAAGACACAAATAAGTCAAAATCCATACAAATCCACAAAACCGCCAATTCCACTCAGATGACATTTCCCCTCAGAAACCAGTTTCAATACATGGGGTTTTTTCTCCCTGCAACCCTCAGTGATCCCTAAACATCTTCACTTTGTAATTACTGCTCCACTGCTGGGCTGGAGATGAACCTCAGCCTGGTGTTCCCAGCACAGAGCAAAGAAGCATTATGAGAACTGCCTAAAGAAAAGCAAACCAGCAAGAGAGCAACTAATGAGACAGCCACCTAACAAACAGCAAGAAAATTCTGGAACCACACAATTGTTTAGCTGTTGATGGGTCTGCTCTAGAGAGATCAGGTGGGTCTGCCCACCTAGAGATCCTCACGCTGCTGAGATGCCCAATTAGTTTGTCTTGGATGAAACTCAGCAGAGGGTGGGAAGAGACGGGCATGTCTGCTGCCTGTGGAAGGGGACAGCACCCTGCCCAGGAGAGGCTGGGCTTGGCCATGATGGCCCTAAATCTCTAATATTAATGAGAGAAAGAAATTCCTCTTCAGAGTCATGAGCAGCACAAACACACCTGGACTTTGGAACTGCAGTAGAAGAAGAAAAATGTAAAAAATATCTTTGTAGTTTTTCAGGCTATTTTCAGGCTGTATAGGAGCACTGGTCCTAACTGGGTTAATATTTACCTACTCAGAGGAGCCTTAGACTAACAACTCATCTGACCAGCAGTGACTGCAAGCAATGACTGAGACCCAACACAGTGTAAAGCAGCTGCTGGATCCTTACAGATTCCTGTGGAGGTGAGCTGAGGGGAATTTCAAATTGGATCTTGTGCCTGCCTGGGTGATGCAAAAGGTGTCAGAAGCCCTGTCTTGGCCACAGCCACCATTAACAGGATTGGGCATCTGCAGATAGATATGTTAGAGATGTTTTTTACCTGCAGGCATGTGCTGCCTCCCCAGTGACTCACCCCTTATTCATACGTGTCCCCCCTTCCCTCTCTGGGGTCAGGGTGCAGGCAGCACCCCCTGCAGAACCCTCACCTGTCCTGGGTGCCATGTGAGCCCACTTTCTCGTTCTTCATGCAGAAATCAGGCGAGCTCTGCAGGTAAATCAGCTCTGTCTCCTTAACTGGCCTGACATCAATATCCTTTGGCACGAGGTATTTGCGTGTGCCCATGGGCCGGTGAACGACCTTGGTGGCAGATAAATACTTGTTTTTGAGGTCCAGTGCAATGTCTCGCAGCTCTTGAAGGCCTTTCCAACAGGTCTTGATAGAGCATGACCCAGAAACTCCATGGCACTTACATTTCATTTCAAGAGAGGCTTTCAAGACCTGCAAAAAGGAATGCAGGAGTTAGGAAACGCCCTTCTCTTTCCTCCACACATCCCACAAGCTTGCTAAAGAAGGCCCTTTCTCAGCAGGGACTGCTACAGAGAAGGACTGCTGCTCTCATTTCTGCTCAGTCATTCTGGAACAGCTGCTTTGCAAAGGGAATGAGATCCCACAGCTCCCTGGTGATCACTATCAGCCCAGGACTACTTTCACCAGGGCGCCTTTGCAGCCAGCAGACAGAGCAGCATTTTGAATTTTGATCAGATATCTCCACTGGGCTGCATTTCCACCCCCTAAATTCCATAGGAGCTGAAAAAATCAAAGCTCTCCACAAATAGATCGTTAACATCCATTTCAGCCTCCGGCAGCTTTGGGATTTGGCAAGAGAAATGTCATAGCTGTGATGAATTCAGGGCACTCTCACTCTGCCTTTCTGCTGGTCATGGGGCCAAAAGAGCCTTTTAGTTTGGCTTTGCCCTGGTCTCATTTCGGTGGGACAGGGCAGACGCTGCCAGGAAGGGCTGAATGCACCAGCCATGGCAACGCCGTGCCCAAAACAAAAACCCGCCCTTCGCAATTGAAACGAAAACTCAAGACATCACAGAAGTAAAACAAAATTGAACAAAACAAAACAAAACCCCCAAGCAAACAGGGTGGCGGTGGCAGAGCAAAAAGGCCCAGGGGAGGGAAGCTGAGCGTGGCTGTGCTCTGCAGAGGTGCCCTCAGCCTGTGGCTCACAGCGCGCTGCCCGTGAGCTCAGCACGCCCCAGGTTCTGTCTGTACAGGGTGTGTGGTGGGAGCAGCCCCAGAGGTGGGTGCAGGGGTCGGTTTTACAGTCCCCCACCCGTTTGTCCAGCTGCAGGAGGGCTGCTCTCGGGGTTTGCACCTCGGAGCACACCCACTGCACATGGTCAGCATCATCCCTCCGTTGGGTGTGAGCTGCTGAACTCTGCCAGACACCAGAACAATAACCAGCAAAGCAGCTTGAAAAGGGGAAGAAATCATCCCTCCTGGCTGCAGGGGCGGCTGGAGGCAGCTGCTGCAGATGCTGATCCTCCACACTTACACAGCACCTCTCCTGCACAGTGCCCCTGGAAGCCCAGCCCCACCACACCTCCTGAGTCAGCAAGCCAGAGCCACCCCCGGCTCTCAGGCAGCACTGGGACATCCCCCCCACGGTCACACAGGGCTCATTATGGCACCTGGGGCCTCCTGACTCCCAGGGGGACTTATAGAGAATTATTAGAGAAACCTGCTCCTCTCCCTCACTGACAGAGACACTGAACCTCACAGAGCCACCGAGCACTACGGACGTTTGTACAAGTACAACAACTCTCGTGGATTTGTTACCTGTCTCCCTACTTCACTGTTGTGCAGATGCATCAGTTTATTGGCTTGTGATCCTGATTTTTTCATCTTCATGGGAGCATCTGAAAATTTGGACCCCATGATAAGACCATAGTTGAGGTTGTCTGCACATCCTCCCCATCGATACCCAGGTCCAGGTGTCTCACCTGGGATGGGACCACAGGAACAGCCAGGGAGGTCCCCGGTGGTGCAGGCCCTGGCAATGGTGTGGCTGATGGCAGCAGCAGAAAGGGCATACACAAATGCTGACTCCCTTGTGCCTGCAAGAGACAACAACTCCAGCTCAGCCCCCTGGGCCAACGTTCCCCAAAAAAGAGACCCCACAGAGCAGCCAACACACCAGCCTGCTGCAGCTGAGGTGTCCCATGGCATCACCAGTTGGGAGCACAGCTCTTCAAGACAAGGCAAGACCCCAGCAGGGCAAGGAGTCACGTGGATTTATGCAGCTTGTCCACTGTGGTGTGATCCGCTCTTGGAGCATGTGGAGAAGCCCCTTAGTGGACTCTCCCACCTCCTTTTGCCCCTGTGCTCCTCCCACAACTCCCGATGGGATGAGCAGACCAGAGTGGTGGTCTGCTTTGTAAGAGCTGTGGTGCCTTGGAGCCAAGATGGGCAGGTTGGGCCCCCTAAGGATGGTCTCAGAGAGCAGGACAGTGTTCTCTGTGCAGCCCTTCCACGTCCCCCCCAGCAACAAGACCCTTCCCCTGCCCAGCACACACCCCCTGGCTGACTGTCCCCACTGCCATCCCTCTCTGCAGGGCTGGTTACCTCTCTCTAGGTCCAGCAGGTAGTTGGGAGCCAGCTCAATGGAGGAGCAGTTCCAGCGCATGTCCGAGAAGGTTTTGCGGCAGGTCTTGATGACCTCTCGTGCCGCCTGGATGATGGTCTGCATCAGCTCCAGGTTGCTGCGGCACAGCTGCACCTGGGACACCACCAGCCCCTCCAGCTGCTTGCAGTGCTGGGTCTGGTTCAGGGCCAGAGCCGAGGGGGTCTTGGACAGAGCTCTGAGGAGACAAGCACAAAACAAAAAAAAAGGGTTAAAACGCGTTTAAAAAGTTGATCTTTAGGTCGGTGTTAATTTCTCCACCCTCGGTCCAGTGGCCTGTGCTCACCTGAAGCTTTCTGTAAAGAGGGGACTAGTTGAAGCTGGTGAGAAAGACAGGCAGCTAGGAGGAGTGATTTGTCTCATTTAAAGTAGGCATTTAAGGCAGGTGGGAAGAAACCCCCTCCAGAAGTGCACATTTCCCTCTGTTCTGGAGGGGAGTCTGCACAAAGCTCCTGGGGCACGTGCCGAGTTGACTGAGTGTGTAAATCCTATGGGAAGGTTTTTGCTGAAGAATGAAGAGGACAGACCTCCCAGTAGAGTGAAAAATGGCCCATCAGTTCCATGATAACAGAAAGCTGGATCCTCCAGGACTGTGGCATTCGGGGGAAAAAAAGTGCCATCGGTGTTATCAGTGTTTTGCGTTCGGCGTCTGTCTCACACACTCTCAAAGGATTATGCTAAATGTCATATAATTAATTACGGAGAAAACCCCCTGCCAGGCCCAGGAAAAAGCCACCAAATTTGCAAAACATGTGCTTCCACTGAGAGTTAAGGCCAAGGCCCTCCACGATCCCATCACTGCTGCTCGTAGGTGAGGGTTTCTCCAGTCCCCAGGAACCACAGTGCAAAAGCACC
The DNA here is from genome assembly GCF_009829145.1 of Chiroxiphia lanceolata. Lineage (NCBI taxonomy): Eukaryota > Metazoa > Chordata > Aves > Passeriformes > Pipridae > Chiroxiphia > Chiroxiphia lanceolata. Next base: position 119,736,910 of record NC_045638.1, read on the forward strand.
ACGAGAGGAGGTGCAGAGAGAACACCACGGTCAAACCCAGGAGGGACTCACCAGCCCCAGCACGTTTGTCACCGTGGAAGGAAACAACAGCACCCCAAAGACCCTGTTGGTACTTCCTGTGTCCCACTGCCAACTTTTCCAGGTTGAAAAAAGCAAAAAAAGAGCCAGCGCTACCACGCCTCGTGCAGGGCTGTGCTCTTCTCCCCCAAGCACCCAGAGAGATCAGCAGAAGCCTGGTGTGTAACTACTCCCTTTGTATCTTTATGGCCTGCTTAGGGTAGTCATAAATGTTATTCCTTCCCATAAAACAACTTTCTAGCTGGCTGCATCAATAACTGGCATCCGATCCTGGCAGCACAACCACTTTAACACATATTTCCTTCTCTCCTTGTTAAATGTGTTGCCTTTCAGTTTTCATCCCAAGCCATCTTGGTTGGTTTGGCTTATTAGCAGACACATTTCTGGGTGCATTGCACTTTATTGCTATAACATGCACATCCTTCAGAAGTTAAATGGGATGGAAACAGAGCTAAAATTGAGCCCTAACCAAAAGCGGGGGTATAAGCTCTGATCTCCTGCTCTCAGGAAAACATATCTGTGTTCCACCAGCTCCCTCAAGGCTGGCTTGAACCAGCTGCTGTGTGTGTTGGAGCTCTCTCAGGGCTGCTGGTGAGTAACCCCAGCCACTCCTCCAGCAGGGAAAAGCCACAGTCCTCGCTAGGGCCGAGCAGGTCTGCGCTGACAAATTCCCAGGGGACTGGAGTTTGGCGTTTCTGGCACCAGATAATCAGTGGCAAAGCTGGAAGGGAAAGCCCCACTCTGCTGGCTGTGTAAACACATACATCAGGCATGTGTTTGAAGAGGCCCATTAAACACACTGCAAACAGGAGTTCTGGCCAGTGGATTTCAAGGGAAAGGAAAAAGTGGTGGGCTTGGCAGTGCTGGGTTATTGGTTGGCCTCAGTGATCACAGACGCCTTTTCCAACCTAAATAATTTATAATTTAATGGTCAGGAATGCTGCCCTGCAGTTCAGCTCGGTGCCTCACACACTGGTGTCCATGAAGTGCTCCCTGCTGGGAGAGGGGCACCTCCAGAAGGCAGCTCATCCTGCCTTCCATGTGAAGCAGGACAGGAGGAAGCCACATCTAGAAAGCAGTTTGCCTGATGTGCTTTGTGAGACCTGCAGCAAGATAACACAGTGCCTTAGAAACACTCCTTTCGTGCACTGTGCAGGAAACCCAGGCACTGAGCTGGGACACATCTGGACTATGTAAGCACAGGGCTGGGTGAGATGTGTCCAACCCCCAGCACTTGGCACCGGGGACCTGTGAAAACTTATCCCAGAAAGCCTATCAGCAACTCCCAGGAATGGGCTGCAACACAAATCAGGCAGGAGGCCAAGGCAGCTCATCACTGAGAGAGTAAAAATGATAAATTCTCCAGCACAGCACGTCCCAGCAGCCAGGGAAGGGAAGCAGGCAGGGTGTGGCAGGAGGAGGGAGAGAGCTCCACAGCCCGAGCTTCAGGCACAGGAGGAGCATTCCAAGGCTCTGAGAGAGGCTGTGCTGTGGGGCACCAGCTCAGTTTTCTGAGCAGAGGTGCCAGTGACACTTGAGAAGCCTTGGGATGTTCCACCTGGCCCTCCAGAACGATCCATGGATCTCCTGCACCACGTTTTCTGGTCCTGTATAGAGACCTTCAGCACCTTTAGAGGATCTGGACGGCTGCACTGAGGCACCTGTGTCTCACCACCACAGACCAGTCACCAACAGCAGAAATAACCCCTGACAGGTTGGGGTGAAGGCTGAGTTCAGGCTGGAACGCACCCCCAGTGTGGAAAAGGGGATGTGACACACCAAGAGGGTGTTGTTACAGATGGCCTGGAGTGAACACCACCAGAGAAGAGGGTTTTCAGTGCAGTGACAGGGACACTGGCTTCATGGGAGAGGGAAACCACCTCCCCCCTGGGGAGAACTCAGCACCAGGGGCTGTTCCCCATGGGATGAGCCCAGCTCCAGGGAGCCCACCAAGAACAAAACTCCAAGATGCAGGAAGGTGTTTTCTGAACATCTCCCAGGCCTGAACATCGTGCCTTTGCTTGTGAGAACCTGTAACTGGAAACATCTCCAAGCACTGGGAGGAAAAAGTAAAGGGTAATGGACATGGAAAAGAAACCTCAGTTCCTGCAGTCACTCACTGAGACCCAAAAGTGCCTTTATAAACCACAGATCAGGAATGTGAGAGGCCCAACAGGTCATCTAGTCCATGCCTTGACAGCCCAGGTTTGCCCAGTCTCTGTCCTACATTCAGAAATGTCTTCTCCACTCCATGTCACTCTAAACCCTCCCTTTGGAAAGGCACCACCCTTCCCTGCTCCCTGAATTCCAGCAGCATCAGAGGAGGGATGGCCACCCCCTGGAAAGGACACCTGTGGGGCAGTGGAAAGAAAACCACCTTCCTGCAGGAGAGTCTGGTCCGTGGTGGGATTTGGTGGTGGGTCTCTGTCCTACCTTCACCCAGTCTCCAGGGATCACCTGCACTGGGAAGGAAACTGGAACCAAAGGGGCACAGCCAGCCTGAGCAAAGCAGCCCTGGAGGGCAGGGTTAGCAGAACAGTCCTCAATCTGGGAAAAAATCCCTGACAAACATCTTTCTGTGGGCTCACACCCTTCGTCTGAAGGGGGGTTTTACCTGCTGCTGCCCTAGAAATGCTGGGTTTCACTGCTTGCTCCTGCTAACACCCTACTCTTCTGCCCTGACTCTCCTGCCCCATCCTTCACTCTCCAGAAAGATGAGGACAACTGAGGGATGGTTGTTCCAGGGGTTTTTTTCAGATATCCATATTTGACCCATCCCTTTAAATAAACAAGGCCCCAAACCAAACACCTCCTGCTTTATATATAGCATAGCAGGGCTTTCAATTGAAGTTATGGATCCTGACAGAAAGCCATAAACATAATTACAGAGGAAATATGATGCAGGGATGAATCATGGCATTCGTTTACTCTTTTAATTATCTCAGGCAGTTAATAAATTCATTCTAAGACATGAATGCTCTGCAGTGTTGGGTCCTTGGAGAGGTATGGGCCCATTCCTGCAGGTCTGGGCTCCATGAGAAGACTATTCATGGGAGCTGCACCTATTCATAGGGAGAAGCACCTTTAGATCTCAGCAGGTATCAGCAAAAGCCACACACTGTTTGGTTTACAAGGTCCACTGTGAGTGAGACACTGCTGCTGGTCAAGCCAAAGGGAGAAAAAAACCCTTACCTGAGCAGCCAAGCATTGGTGCCCTTTAAAACACCCTTAAAGGGTGGAAGGGTCTCCTCTCTCTCTGGGGGTATCCCACCATTCTCCCTCGTGTGATGTGATCCAAAAGTCTCACAGGGGGACTGTTGGTGAAACCCTGAACTCCTGCTTCCAATTGCCAGCTTTGCTTTCTGCAAAGGCTCTCTTTTTCATGCCTGTTCCCAAACCCCTTAATCTTGCAGGGATTTGGGTGAAACAGAAAGATTTAGACATAATCACATGGCTGTGGAGAGTGAAGTGTGTGGTAAACTTTAATAAAGAGAGGTAGAGATCGAGGGGCTTTTTCTATTCGATCTCACTGAAGGTTTTTTAGTCTGCAGGAGCCTCACTTTTTCAGGCTTTCATCTGGAAAAGGCTTGCAGGAGGGTTACAATAACCTTGCCTAAGCTCCTGGGAGTCAGAGGCAGCCCGTGCCCCTGCCACCCTGCCCTGCACCAGTCCCGGTGTGGGGACCACGAGCGCTGGGAAAGACACCACATCCCCTGGTAAACACTTCCACTGGTCCTGCAAAGCCTTTTCAAACGGGGAAGAAGAATTTATGTGGTAGAAGAAAGAGGAGGAAGAGGGAGAGAAGTGGGGGGTGTCGGTAGGGAGGAGGGGAGAACCAACCCTGAAGCAAAAGCTTAAAATAAGAGCTGCTTGCAGAGCCGGTGCCAAAGGCAGCTCTGGCAGCAGTGGGCACAGCTGACTCCCAGCCCAGGCCCCACTGAAGTCGGTGCCAGCAGAGTTTGGCTCCCCGAGCTCCGAGAGGGCCGTGGAGCTCTGTCAAGTTTTCCTGAGCTGCCCACGGAGCGAGGAGCAAACTTCAAAGCCGTGGTCCCCCCCCATCTGCTCGCCCCCAGCCCCCTCCCCTGCTGCCCCCCCCATCCCAGCCCTCTCCCAGCAGCTCATCTGGCATCCCCCGTGCCAGGCAGACGGGCTCCTCGCCGGCGCCCCGTCCCCCTGCCCAGCTCCCTCCCACCCCTGCCTGGGGGAGAGAGAGGCAGGAGCTGCCAGGAAGCACAAAATCTTTCCATTCCCCCCCCCCCCCCCGTCTGCTTTCTGCTGGCTGCAGAAGGGCTGCTCCAGGTTGGTGGGCTGGGGGACACCCCCTGTTCCCCAAATGAGGTGTGGCTCAGCCACCTCTCTGTTCTGGAGGGCTGGGATTTAACCACGGGAACTGTGCTCAGCTGGGGAGGGCTCCAGAGTGCACGGCTGGGCCACCACAACAGGGACTCCCCAAAGGGACCAAGCTCCACCTAAAGCTCCTAATACCAGCTCTTGCTGTTATGAGCTTATTCTGCAAGCCCTGCAAAAAAGAAAACACCCCACTTGCTGCATTTGGCTTCTTTACAACCACTCTTGCCCTGAAGGTGACGCTCAGTGCAGAGGGACAGAGGAGATGCCAACCCCTGTGGAGGCACAAGTGCCTCCAAAGCTGCTCCGTGCCTGGACATGCCAACATCTGCAGCACATCTGGCCGCGGCTCCCTCTAGTGCTCACCTAGTTTTCTGTTCCATCCAAAAAAGCTGCTCCAGCACCTGCCTGGCCTAACCCAAAGCCCTCCTGGGAAAGCAAAGGGGTTGCAAAAGGAGACAGGAAGGAGACAGTTCTGAGATGCACTGGCCCTGAGACACATCCAATGGCTGCCTCATCCCCCCAGCCACCAGGACACCAGACGAGCCCTGAGGACCACGAAACGATGTAACCCCCTCCACCCTCTACTTTAAGGATGGAAAAGTGTTTGCAAAACCAAGACTCTGGGTCTCATACTGCATTGAAGGGAAAGGCTGCCTCCCCACAGCACCCCTGACCCAGCGAGGACCTGTCCACACCCTGCCTGTACACCTGGGCAGCTCTCTGGAGCTCGGGTGGAAGAGCCCAAACCACGAAGTTGCTCCATCAGCAAGGACATGTTTACAAGATGCTGACTGTCCACACACCTCTCTGGAGGCTTGGGGGTGCCCAGTGCCTATTGCCAACAGCTGGGGACCCGGGCCACACAACGCACAAAGATAAGCCACATAAAATAAAATAAAGTAAATAACTCCTTTTTTTTACCTTCTCCTTGCTTTTACTCATTTATGGGGATATTCGTGTTACAGGGAAGTCCTAAATGGCTGAAAAGCGTGTTTTCCTTCTCTCCCTCCCTCTGCCATTACATCACGCTCCGAATCAAAATTGAATTTCCTATCGCCTGCCGTATCAGCCGCTCCCTCCTCCCCAGGCTGGCGAAACCCGCGTCCTTATCTCCCCCTCCCCTCCCAAATCCCCTTTGAAGCCGGGCTCTGGCACCGTGCCTACAACAACGGCACAGCGGGCAGAGCGGGGAGACCAGCCCAGGGCTGAAAACATCCCGGAGCTCTTCCGTCCCTCCCCGTGGAGCTCTTCCCTCTCTCCCCACGGAGCTCTTCCCTCCCTTCCCGTGGAGCTCTTCCCTCCCTCCCCACGGAGCTCTTCCCTCTCTCCCCACGGAGCTCTTCCCTCCCTCCCCACGGAGCTCTTCCCTCTCTCCCCGTGGAGCTCTTCCCACCCTCCCCATCCACCAGGCAGAGAGGGAAGGAGCAGGTTTGGACTGTACAGCACCCAGAGGGTGAGTGCGGGGCTGGGACCGCAGCTCGGAGGGCTCGCTCGGTGCTTGGTTCTCTGTTCACCAAGAGTTACCCGCGGGATTTCCGCAGGCAGACCCCGAGCCCTGAGGGAAAGGAGTGAGGGGGAGAGGGGGAATCTGGCCCGTGTTTCCACAGGAGGAGAAACAGCAAACGAAAACCAACCCCAAACACGGCGCTGTGAAAGCCCTGCCGGCAGCGCCCCGCGCTGCGGGACAGGCAGGGCAGGTCCCAGGTCCCTGCCAGGTTCCAGGCAGGAGCGAAGGGAGCCCCGGTGGCACATCCGGACACAGCCCGTGCTTCAAATGCCGCTTTAATCCCAGCTTTCATCCTCCCCACCCGCTTTTCCACGGGGGGGATATGTCGGCTGGGGAGGGGAGGAGCAGCATCTGCAGTGTTTTGCCTCCAGACGCTTCTCCCACACCCCATCCCCAAAATCAACCCTTGCGGCTGAACCGCTTCCCGGCCCAAAGGCTGCTTGTGCCAGCAAAGCTGGGGGGGACCTTGCCCTGCCTTCCAGCATTTTTCATGTCAGTGCCTTGTCACCAGACTATCGGGCTCCCTCTGAAGCTCGTCTCCCCCCTGCCCTTTGGAGGAAGCCAAGCCCTTCCCTCCCGATTTAGCACCTTGCTGAAGTGGGACACCAACCCCAGCACACGGCGAGCCCCCCCCCCAGTCGTGGTGCTGCACCGGGTGCCCTGCTGAGCCCGGGGGGCACAGAGCAGCTTCCCTCCCGTGCTGCAGAGAAACAAAGGCTGCTGGTGAGCCCCGTGTTGCTGAACGTCCTGCAGAAAGGAGGTGCCTGCCCTGTGCAAGGTGCTCGATACCTGAGGAGCTGAGGGCCCTAATACCGAGCCTAAATACGGGAGGGAGCTGGCAGAAGGAACAGCTGCTGGGCTGTGCGACTGAGCTGGGCTCACTGCTGCAAGGTGTAAAGCCAAGACAGCGAGGAGCAAATCACATCCTGACTCTGCTCCCAAGGTGGTCCTTAGACCCTGGAGCCTCTCAAGCAGTCCCCTGCATCTCCAGAGGACATCCTCTGCTATTTCGGTTGGATGTCTGTGCTTGGAGAGGGTGACTGGCTGTCTGGAAGGTGCTCTCTGCCCTGAGTGCCTGCTGGGCAATGAGAACACTGGCTCCAACAGGACACCTGAATTTGCAGACGTCCAAATTCAAGAGAACTTTTATAAAAGGTGGCATGGAGAGATCCTCAAGTGACAGGGATTGGAACAGTAGAATGGGAATCAGACATAGCACAGGGTCTGTGGCAGAAGGAACAAAACAGGAACCTCTTGTCCCAGTTTCCCCAGCTAACCCGAAGATCTTTACCTCAATGCACAACAGTCTTCCCGGTATTGTGTGTTTCTGGGCTTGGCTTTCACAGAAGATGCTCATTTGAGGCAAAGCCACATCCCCTTATTTATTCTGTGCCCAGCTCCAAACCCAAGTAGAAAAGTCAGATCACTCACCAAGGACGTGAAACCAGACTGGTGCTGGAGGGGCTTGTTTGTTTATTTTGCAGTGAGCAACTAATTGATCGCTGGCTGAAGCCAAGAAAGGAGATAGGGATGTTTTCACTTTGTTTGCGGTGGCATTACCTCCACGGAAACTCAATCCAGACTTGACCACACTCCCCGGTGTTTCTTCACCCTCCTCCCCCCCCACCCTCCTCGCCTCATTTTTAACACCCTTCACAAAATCCAAAGGTTAAAAGGTCCACAAAAAAACCCCCCATGTTATCTGTCAAGCATCCCCTGTGGCTGGAGATCAGTGGCATTATCTCAGCTGCCTCTCCCACTGCTCTCAGCTCCTACTCAGCACGACCAGTGGTCCTGGTGGGAGAGTTCCCCAGCGAGGCAGGACCTAACGCCAGAAACTTCATTAAGTGGCTCATGTGAGCCGTTCAAGTGTGTGCCTTTCCTTTGGTATCAATGAGGAGACGAAAAACCCACAAAACCGAGCCTGAATCACTCGTATTTTGGAAAGAAGACGGAGACACATTGTTAGCACAAGCCCCTAGTACACACACTTGAAATCAATGAATGCCTGGAGAACTGCGGCGCTCGCTGCTCTTTAAACAGCTTTACAGCAGTTGTACAAACTGTGAGAGACCAGCAGTGCCCAGAAAAACGTGAAAAATGCTGAGAGACAGCCAGGTACTTACATCCATTTTATCCCATAGCAAAGCCCTGTCTGCAGAATCAGCGACAGAAAACCGGCGAAGAAAAATCGCAGACTTGGCTTCATTTTCTCCACCTTCCCCCTCTTGCCAAGGGAAATCAGCTTCTCCAAAGAAAAATTTAAAAAAAAAAAAAAAAAAAAAGGAGTTCTCTGATTTTTCACGCAGCGTATTCCCCTTCAGTCTGAGTATTGCTTGTTCTTGGAGATGAACAACCTGAAAGGGGAGGGAGAGAAAGAGCCTGAGCTGCGTTAACTCTGAAGTTCAGCGAGTCGTGGCCAGAGAGAAATCCACTACTCCGATTGCAAAGGAGTGGTTTATGAATCACGAAAAAGTTTGGATTATCCCCTCTCAGTCCCCTCCCTTGCCAAGCCTTGATACAACCTTCGAGTCAACAGACAGACAACCCGTATGGCTTGAATTACCCCCTGAGTTATGGTCTGATTGTGTGTTTCCATTTAACCCTGCACATGGCAAGACTTCATTCGCTGCTTCACTTTAGGGGGGTTTTTTAATCCCCCTCTCCAAAAGGTCTGTGCAACTGCTCGGGAAAAAGGAGGAAAAAAAAAAAAGATAAATCTTTAGACTAGCTCAAATCTTCAGCTATTCATCTCTCCCCTCCCTCTCTCCAGATTTCTTTTCCCCCCGCTTTTTCTTTTTTGCAGAGAAGCCAAATTATGAAAACTACCTTTCCCAACTCAATGCAGGTGCCCGTGCCCCGCAGATGTTTCGCTCTGATCTGTTACAACAAATGTGTTTTGCTCTTTCCCTTCTGCTTTCCTTCTCACCTCATTAACTCTGCCTCTCACTCCTTCCAAGTCCTCGGGCACCTGGAGCTCACGGAAAAGGCTGCAACTTCGTAAACATAAAATCCCATTTCTGCCTCCGGGGAGCAGCCGGGAGGAGACAAGAAAGCTCTCCCTTCCTTTTCTTTCTGTTGTTTTGCCCTTCTTCAGACCAAACAAACAAACAAACCAGGTGCAGGGCTTAAATTCTTAGAGGGGTCCTGACTGTCTCCAGGGCACGGCTTGCTTATTTTAGCAGCGGTATTAATAGCAGTAAATGGGTTTCCCTTCAGTTATTCACTTCAGACACGGCTCCGGGCTGCTTTTTGTGGTCTTTGTGGTGGATTCCCACCCCGCGAGAAAGCCAAGAATAAAATAAACAGCAAAACCTGCCCACCACATCTCAGCTCTGGAGTCCGAGCCCATCCCCTGGCACACTGGTACAGCCAAGCCGGGGCTGTTTATGCTCCCTGTCACCCCCTGAGAGGGGTTTGAGGAGGCACTGGGGGTTGCAGGAGCAGTCAGAACCACTTTGGGGTTTACCCTTACCCGGGGAAAAGCACATCCTACCTGACCCCCAGCTCTGGATTCGCCCAACTGCAGCTTTCTGCCTCAGTATCCGCGTTCAGGGAGCAATTGGATCGGGGGCAAGGAATATTTCTGGGTGTTTTCTCTGCCATCTGCAGCACATTTTGCCGTTCAGGCTGCTTTTTGGCTCTCCCAGCCCCGGTGCCCGGCGTAAAGGGTTACTAGAGAAGTGCTGTTATTACAAAGGATTTTAATAACCTCTAGGGGCGAGTTCCCGGCTCCCTTGAAGTCCGAGACAACGCTGCTGTCTACAAGGGAGGCAGGATTTCATTGCCACGGGTTGTTTTTCTTTAGAGCCCGCCTGGATTTGGGTTTGCTGCGTCCCTTGAAGGCAGTGCTCCCATGAGCATCCCGGCACACACACACTTCTTCTTTCAGAGTATTTCTGTATCTTTTAATCTTTGGGAGCTCTTTTCTTCCCACCCTTCCTCGAGCACACTGGAAACCTTCATCCCTTAATCCTGCCCTTGCCTTTCAGTGCCCGTTTAGATATTCCGGACCCCTTATCTCTCTCCCGTGAACTGCTGCACAATTGGCTGTAAAATGTCTCAGATTTTACTCTCCCTAGACCTGACCAGCCAACACCATTCTCTGCTTTGCCTCCCGCCTTGAAAAAGTCACGGTTTGGGTTTTTTCCAACCCCTGGAGGGGAAGAGAAATGATCTAACCCCCCCATCCCCACCCAGCAAGAGCTGCAAGAGCTGCAAGCTTGGCCTGAAATTGCACCCCGGTTATTTGGGGGGGGGGGGGGTAATAATGCTTTTTTTTCCACTCGGTCCAGCACAGGTTACATTTGCAAGAGGAATTTGCAAGGGGAGGGGAGGGAGACCCTTTGGGGCAGACGTGATGTTTACAGCTCCGGAGAGCTCCGGGTCACTGATCAAACCAGCAGCGAGTGGCCCGCGGGCTCCTGAAAAGCGGAGCCGTTTTTACCTCAGAGCTCTTTCCTCTTCGCCCCAAGGCTGTTTGCAGCCAGTCCCACTCCCGCACACAGAAAACGCTCCCATCCCACACCTCCAGGAGTCCGGACTCGGGGATGGGAACAGGAAAATTGAACCGGGTATCAACTTGTGAGTATCCAGCTCACATTTTTCCAGCTCTCCCACCCAGAAGGAAAGACATCCACCTGCCCCTGCTGCCAGGCTGCTGCTCCCCGGGAGCACAGGAGCCCGGGCTAGGGGCAGCACATCCCCAAATGACCCGCGGGGAGGACCGGGAGCAGGGAAGGAACAGGGGGTGGTGGAGTTGGTCCCAGCTCCGAGTGTCTCCCGTCTCTCGCAGCCCCTCCGCATGTCCCTTCTCCTCCGCAGCCCCCGGGTGTCCCCGCTCCCCTGCAGCCTCCCGCTCTCCACGGCCGCTCCTGCCGTCGCCCCGCACACCCACAGCCCCGAGCCTCCCCTCTCCCGTCAGCCGGGAGGTTCCCAGTCCCCCTTGAAACTCTCGAGTCTCCCCTCTCCCCTGCAGCTCGTGGGTCTCGGGGCTCTCTACACCCTCTGAGCCTCCTTCTCCCTCGGGTCCTCCCCTCTCTCCCGCACGCACACTCTCCCTGCCCGGCTCTCAGGGCTCTAAGGCAGCCTCCGAGTCTCCTTCCTCCTCGCACCCTCCCCGCCATCCCGCGGGTCTCTCTGCCATCCCCCGGGTCTCCCCGCCATCCCCCGGTCTCCCTGCCTTCTTGCATGCCCCCGAGTCTCCCCTAGTTCCCCCCTGCAGCCTCCAATCCTCCTCTCTCCCTCGCACCCCGCGGGCTCTCCCTGCTCTCGCGCATCCCTCGGGATGCATCCCCTCCCCTTGCAATCCTCCCGCTCCCCGCAAACCTCCGTTCCTGGCCACCCCCGCCCCTCGGGAGTTCCGGGGGGCTCCGCGGGGACCCTGTCCCGTCCCCCCGCTCCTGGCACCGTCTCTCCCACCCCGCTCCGCTCCGCTCCGCTCCTCTCTCACCTCCGCCCGGGCCGGGCTGCGCGGGGGCCGGGGCCGCTCTGCCGGGGCGGCCCCCGGAGCCGCCTTATATGCGGCCCCCTCGGCTTTGATATGCGGCGTGATGTCAGCCCGGATTAGCATAACAAAAGGCCCCGCGCCCGCAGATCCCCCCCGGGGCTTCCTTCACATCCCCTCCCCAGCTCCATCCCCGGATCCCCCCGCGGGGCTCCCTCCGCATCCTCTCCCCGCTCCATCCCCGGATTCCCCCCCGGGGCTCCTCATACCCCCCCGGCTCCATCCCCGCATCCCCTCCCCGCTCCATCCCGGGATCCCCCTGCGGGGCTCCCTCCGCATCCTCTCCCCGCTCCATCCCCGGATCCTCCCCGGCTCCATCCTGAGATCCCCCCCGGCTCCATCCCCAGATCCCCCTCGGCTCCATCCCCAGATCCCCCTCGGCTCCATCCCCAGATCCCCCTCGGCTCCATCCCCAGATCCCCCTCGGCTCCATCCCCAGATTCCCCTCGGCTCCATCCCGAGATTCCCCCCGGATCCATCCCCAGATCCCCCTCGGCTCCATCCCCAGATCCCCCTCGGCTCCATCCCCAGATTCCCCCCGGATCCATCCCCAGATTCCCCCCGGCTCCATCCTCAGATCCCCCCCGGCTCCATCCCCAGATCCCCCTCGGCTCCATCCCCAGATTCCCCCCGGATCCATCCCCAGATCCCCCTCGGCTCCATCCTCAGATCCCCCCCGGCTCCATCCCCACACACCCCCGCAGCGGGGCCGTGGGACCCCGGGGCGTCATTATTCTAATGAGAGGTTAATTAATGATTATTTAATTAATTATTAGAGACTAACTAATCTAACAACCGGCAGCCAAAAGTGTGAGGTGGTGCTTTCCCGGGAAGGCGCGAAGGCAGCGCTCCCTGAGCTGCCTTCGGCCGGTGGAAAGGAAAGATGCTGAGCTCTGGGGTTTGTTTTCAGGCAGGTTTCAGGGTTGGAGGCTTCGTGACTGCCCACTGGAGAGAGAGGAAGGGAAATAAAGAGGGAAAAGGGAAGAAAGGAAAAGGAAGGAAAGGAGGAAAAAAAAAAGGAGAAGAGAAGAGAGAGAGAGAAGAGAAAGGAGAGAGAGAAGAGAGAGGAGAGAAGAGAAGGAGAAGGAAAAAGAAAAACAGAAAGAAGAATGAAAAAAGGAAATGGGGGGAAAGAAAAAATAAAATTAAAAAATGAAAAGAAAATAGGAGAAAGGAAAAAGAGATGAGGAAAAGAGAAAAGGAAAAAAGGAGGGGAAAAAAGGGGGGAAACGATAAGGGGAAAGAGAAAAGAATAAAAGGAAGATTGAAATATTTAAAAAGAGAAAGATGAATAAAAAAGAAAAGGAAAAATGAAAGAGGAAAAGAAGAAGGAAAAAAGAAGGCAAGACAAAAAGAAAAGGGAAAAGGAAAAAAAATAAGGGGAAAAATGAAAAGAGGAAAAGAAAAAAGGAGAATAAAATCAAAAGGAAAAAATAGAAGTAGATAAAGCATAAAAAAAGATAAAACCCTGTAAGAAAGAAAAGCACAACTGGCTTCTTCACCTCAAGTTTCAGAGCTCTGTGTCAGCTCTGGGCTCTCAACAAAGGGGTGCTGGGTGCAAAAGTCCCGGGGTCATTTTCTTCAGCAGGTTTAATGGAGGGTTTCAGGTGAAAGGAAAGAACAGAGTTAAGTGCTTTAGTCTCTGGAGCAATGGACTCAGAAGAAGTTTCCTGGAGGCCTGTTTCCAGGCCAGCTCTTTCTGTAGGATAATATTGTTCTGTCTGTGTCCCTGTGCCATTGCAATCATATCCACAGGTCACTAATGGTCCTGTGTGAACTGCAGGGAACCCTGGATACCCGCTCCCAAACTCCCAGAGCCGCTCTGTGATTTGTTTCAGGCCCAGCTTTGCCAGCAGCCTCGCACAGCATGGCCATTTTTCTCCGTGTGACAGCAGCCCAGGAGTGCTCAGACTGCTCCGAGCTCCCCTTTCCCTGCCCCCCTCCCAGAAATGTGCACCCACGAGAGCAGGTCTGGCAGGGCTCTCCAAGGAGGAGTTACTGAGGTGGGGAAATGGGTTGCCATAGCCTCTGCAGCCTGCCTTGCTGTGCAGATGCTGTGATTGCTGGATAAATTGCCTTTTTCCAAATTACCTCCACCTTTAGGGGGCTGCAGGGAAAATGGAGTTGTTGTTAATCAGTGGGAGCAGGAGCAGTCAGTAGCAGCGGTTGTAACACTCAGGATTGTGCAGCAGGCACCTGCTGTGCTCAGGACTGTGCAAACAACACAGCAAGGGCAGTCCTGCCACCAGATCTGCCACCAGATCTGGGGAGAGGCCAAACGCCACCTTCAGATACAGCTCCACCTATAAATATCAATAACTTGGCGCCTGTGGCCATTCCCTGGCCTGATGCACAACTGGAATGTAAAACTGAGCTCCATCACCACAGCTAAGCTCCGTTATCCACACTCTGCATCAGGAAACATCTCTCTTAAATCCCCCAAGCCCTGCATAGACTTTGCTGAGTGTGGGTTTTTTTTGGTGAGAAATGACAAATAATAATAAATTATACGTCAGTGACGAGGTCTGTGCCCTTGACCCTATTTATTTACCACTTTAGGCAGATACAAGTCTTTCACTGGATCTCTGTGTTTCAATTTCAAGCGTTGATAGGGACTTTTTTTTTCTCCTAAATGCTCCTCCACCTACTAAAAATAAGCCAAATTATTATCATATGAATTTTGAATGTTCAGCCACATGCTTTATCTTCTGACAGGGACAACAAGCGAAGACTGTTTGATACTAAAATCATTTGCACAGTGCTGAAGAGCAGGAGCAGATATAAAAAAAGCAAGGACTCAGAAACTGGAGTTCCTCCAACTTAAGTCAATAATAGGAGTACTTAAGGAGCACTTCCTTTGGGCTGCTCACTGGCACTCCTGAGGGGTAAATACATGTACACATGCATATAGCAGACATTCTTGTGCACTGACATCCCTGTACAGGGGCAGGTTTCAGAGCTGTAGCCACAGTTTTCCCTAAATTTCAGTGGGTTTTGTGTCCCTCACCTCGTCTTTAACATCCTCACTCCTCCCCTGTGCTGCAGGAGTGCCCAGTCCGTGCCCAGTGACCCCAGCAGTGCCCAGCTCCTGTGCCAGTGCCCAGCCCAGCTCCCCTCCCCAGCCAGAGCAGAACCAGAGCAGCTCCTCGGTGTTTGTGCCCTTTGGCTGAGGAGAACACCCCAGCCCCACCTTCCAGCAGAAAAGGCTTCTCTTCCCCACCAAAGGTCCCACCCCTGCCCCAACGCTGCCTTCTAAAGGCCTCCATCCTAACAAAAGCCAGCTGTCAGCTCCTCTCTCCAAGGCTGGCTGTCCCTCCAGGGTGGGGTGGTGCCTTCCCTTCCCTGCACGAGTGCAGTGACCCCTCCTGTGCTGCAGGGCTGGAGTCTCCACTGCGGGGGGGGGCTGAGCACTGGGGGCATCATTAACAGCAGGGGTGGAGAGAGTGAGACCAACTGGAAAGGATAAAATGCCTGAACAGCCTTTTTGGAACAGAGGAATAATGTCAGACGTTCAGGGGGGTGCCTTTCATTACGGTCCCAGCTTGGCTGAGAGCAGAAACACCTCATCTGTGAGTGAGACATTTGTCAGACATCCCCGTTTCTGCCCTGCTTTAATCCAGTCCCTGACCCCAGCACTGGTTCTGGCCGTGGTGGGAAGCAGGGGTCAGGAGAGAGCTGGGGCAGGGTTTGCTCTCACTCAGGGGGGCTTGGGACCATCTCATGCACGAGGGCCAGGGTATCCAAAGGGCTTGGAGAGGGTTTCAGATGAGACTGACCTGCAGAAAAGGCACCGTGCTCTGAAACCCCGGCTGGAACCATTTGGACGAGGAAAACCCCTCCCAGCCACACTCTGCTCTCTGCAATCCTAAACCACAGGCAACACCAGACTTCTATGGTTTTACCTCAAATCTTTTTGTGTTTCACAGCAGCCAGTTGCTGTATCTGCCTCACTCAACCCTCCTCAGGTTTGGTTGTTTTGCTTTTATCCTAAACTGACAGGAAAACACTGGATTTAAACCCTTTTTGTTGACAGCAGTGATTTTTTTCCTCCCCGAGTGATTTCTCTGCAATCCTGATGTGATTTCTCTCCAATTCCACCTTGATGGTTCAGCCTTTCTGTTCACCTACAAACATCCCATTCCAGGCTTTGGTTCCTCTTCCCTAAGGGAGTGTGTCCCTCACAAAATCTGTGTGAAACAGGGGGTGGCTGTGCTGGCAGGACCTCACTGGGATTATGGTGCTGCTCCATCAGCTCACAGAGCCTGGGACCTGTGTCCCACTGGGGACATCCCACCCCACCTGCCTGACGCCCTGTTTTCCCTGCAAGTGAGGGTTGTTACACTGAATTCCATAAGGAATAGTGAACCACCCTCAGAGGACAGAATTCAGATATTTTTTCCAAATACCTGATCCAAATCTACCCTCTTGCAGTTTAAAACAGTCTCTCCTTCTCTTGTCACTATCTGCCTGTACTAAGTCACCCTCCATAATTTTTTATAAGCCCCCTCTAAGTACAAAAAGGCCACAATGAGGTGTCCCCAGAGCCTTGATAAACTACAATAATTCATATTCACTGAGGAGCTCCTCCTCCTCCTCACTGCTCCTTCTATCCCCCCACAGCTGTGATAACAGTAAGGCTTTTGCTACAAGAATAACCCAAAACTTACTACTTCCATGTGAAAACACAACAGCTTCAATCACTGACTCATCCTCATACTCTGTGGGACAACTCCTAGGTTTTTCCACTTTTTTTAAGCATTTTATGCCTCCCTGTTCTGTCTTCTGGGCTTTTTCTCTTCAGCACAAAAGCAAGATGCAGCTTTCTTTGGTTATTTGGTTTTCTTTCTTTTTTCTGGGGGTTGTTTTGGGGCTTTTTTAACTGGAGAAGCTGAGATATAAGGGCAAGGAGCACATTAAGGTAGACACTGGAATGGCAAGCCAGCAGTTGTCCAAGTACATGTGTCAGAAAGCATCTCTGGATAAACAACATTAATAAAATCAAAACAATAAAAACAAAAGCAGCAGAAAGCTCTCTCTCATTCAACCAGGCCAAAAGAATAAAAGTTTGGCAGGGAACAATCTGAGAAAGTGTCTGAAGAGCTGGAATTAGGCTCTGTGTCATCCACAAGAGCCAAAAATGTGTTTGGTCACCAGCAGTGTGTGATACATTGCAAAAGGCTCCAGGAGGAGATATTGAGAGGGTGGGATGGTTGGCATGGAGAGGAAAAGGGGGGAGGCAGGAGGAACAGCTGAACCTTCAAACAGCAGCCACTGAAACATCCCGAATGCTCTGCCTCCCCAGAGGTGACAGGGGTTGAAAGTGTTGTGCAGGATGGCTTTCTCAGGATAATCTAATCTCATTTAAAATGATTTTTAACTGTTCTTTTCATAGTGAGAGGGAAAAGCCCAAGGACAGGGCCCGATGCAGGGATGTCATTAGGCTCTGGATTAATGGCTTTTGGATTGGACCCACGGTGTAAGAGACAGTGCTCCAATCTAGCCATAAATAAAGTGGCTTGCATTAATGTTTATATTTGCTCTAATTTATTTACCCAGGGAAGTCAGCAGAGGCCCAGAGGTCCCGGGATTAAGAATGAGCTGGCCAAGACAGCAGCAGATAAAACTTGCACCAGCGTAAATCAAAGCTTCCATCAGTCAGCCTGGAGAAAGCAGGGCTGAGGGAGGCAATAAAGTGTGACCATTGTTTCTTTACTGTCTCGCTCTCTGCCAGAGCCAAACACCATTTCTCCTTTTAGAGGTCCTGGAGAGAATGGACCGAGCTCACTGGGAGCCCAGGGTGCAGAGCAGCCCTTCAGGGGCTGGGGTTTGCAGGCAGCTCACAAATGTTTTGCCTCCCCTTTTGGCCAGATAATATCAAAGCTGAGATCCAGAAGCTTTACAGCTCCTTCTTTGTTACTGAAACGCTGGGAAGGGCAGCACCTCCACGTTATTAGCCCCACACAGTGGAGGATCACTGCAGTCCAGCGTTGTTTGGCCCTGTATAATCTGAGTTTGCCCACATACAGGCAGCTGTGCATCCTGGAAATGGAGGTGTTTAACTTTTCCCGTGCCAGGGCTGCAAAGAGGCAGTTTTTGAGCGCTGTGGAGGGGTTGGATCAGCATCTCAGTTCCCTTCCCCAGGGGCTGTGGGGACACCATCAGTGCTGTTTGTCACCAGGGGGAAATTTAGTCCTTTAAGGTTCATCTTGGCAAGGAGCCCTTTTCCCATCCGGTGTTGGCACCCACCTCCTCAGGCCTTTTGGGGATACCAAGTGCATTTTAGACACCTCTTTCTTCCTTTTAGGACACCCCACAGGACAATGCCAGTTAATGGCTGTGTTACAGTGATGTTGTTCCTGCCCCTACAGTCACCACTTTGTCCTCATTTCCTTTATAAATCTCTCAGTGGATTTTTGGGGGTATTTTTTCTTTCTTTTTCTGGGGCTTATAACTCAATCATTAAAACTCATGCTGGGCTAAAATCAGCTGCCAGGTGCTGGTTGAATCCCAAATTTGACTTAACTCTGAGAGTTCTGAACTGCTTTCAGGAAGATGAAGGCTTTGGGGTGCTGAGCATGCCAAGGTGTGGAGGGGTGGTCCACTTTGGTTTGGGCTACCTGGGGGGCCAAAATGCAGGGAAAATCCAGCTGGACAATGCCACATCCTGGCTGCCCTGGTGTAACCCAAGCTTCTCTTGGATTACAGGCTGATATCCCTTATTCCTTTGATTGACATCTTGTCTCATCCTTGATCTGTTCCTGAGCTCCTCACACTGAATTTCTTAGTGCATTTAATGCACACCCTCGTACAAACCCCCACACATTAAGTTTTACCAGAGGCATGTCACTCTAAACAGCTTGAACCTCTTGCTCTGCATCTCACTGAATCAGGTCTTCCATCAGTCCTTGTTTTCCAAGCCCCACTGCAGAGGGATTAAGTTTTCCCAAGAGGATCTCCTAAGATCAGGTTGTTTCCAGGTCTGACAGCAGCCCCAACCCACCAGAAACCACGGGGGCCAAACTCATGCATTCAGTGTCTCACATGCACCATCAGGTCAGAAAGTTGCCTCCTCCTCTCCAGGCTGAGCCCCCCCAGCCCCCTCAGCTGCTTTTCCTGGGGCTCATGCTCCGGATCCTGAGCACAGCCCAGGCACAGCTCATCCATGGACAAGGATCCAGCGGGGGGAAAGAGCAGCTGCCATCAGGACACACTGCAGCAGGGAAGGCAGACCCTGGACACCCTGTCCTCATCTGGAGAGGGAGTGGCCCAGGGGACACAGGGAGGTGCTGTTAAAGACTCCTGCACTGATCAGATCCTCCGGCCACGAGGGCCCTCCTGAGAGCTCGGGATTGATGGGATGAGCTATCGTGGCTGCACAAACCTCTAATCTATCAAAACAATAATCTGTGGAAGAAAGACACTTTCCAAGGCAGTTACAGAGCAGATGGTAAGTGAGTTATGATGTATCCACCAAGCCTAGGCAGGAAGGCAGTATTAGTGAAATATGCTGACATGGCAGATTAATACCTCAGGACCGCGGGCCAGGGCAGGCTGGACTCGCCCGGGCTTCCTCTGGGGTTTTGAACAATAAGGAATTAAGTAAATGTTACAAACTGAAGATGAAGTGCAAGCAATATTAAAGCAGGGCCCTGGCCTGGCTGGGGACTGGTGCAGTGGGATGTTTGCTGTGCTGCAGTGACACCACTGTAGCACTGGATGGTTTGCAGGGAAGACGCGGCTCTGGCTGCTCCTGCTGCCAACCCATCCCAGGGTCTGAGGAGCCTGATGTGCTCCTCTGGCTCTGGCACCACCTCTGGCACCACCACAGGTCTGATCCTCCTCATCCTTCGCATCACCACTGTGGTCACTGAAAAAAAAACCCTAAAAAATCACCAAAAGGGTTGGTGGTTTCTTTGTTTGTTCGCTTGTTTTAACGGGTTTGGGAGGGACACACAAGGCCCTGCTGGAGCTTATCACTGCTGAGTAATTTGTTGCCAGGCATATGATTTAACTTCATGTCCTTGTTCCTCTCTTTGACATTCCTGTCTGGATTGCAACTATGTGGGGCAGAGCCTGGGGGGGAGGTGAAGGAACAGGGGTTATTCACACCAGATCTTACCCACAAAAGGTTTAATTCACCTCACCCTTCTCCAGCATTCCAGAAGCTGGATGTCTAACTCAGGTGGCTCTGCTCCCTCTGAAGGGGAGGGACAGTGCTGTCCCTGCCAGGCTCTGCTCTGCAGGGGATTTCAAAAAGCCTTTCCCATTCCAGACTAACACAAGCACCACTGCTGTGGGATAGATTGGGAAATCTGGATCTCTGTTTTGGAAAAAGCAGAACAGAAAAGGAAGGAAGGAAGGAAAAAGAACAAGAGTGGGGGGAAAAAAGAAGGGAAAAAAGAAAAGAAGGAAAGAGAGGGAGAGGGAAGGAAAGAGAAAGAGAAGGAAAGCAAGAAGAAAGCTACCTTTGTTCTTTGCTACATTAAATTTAAAACGTCACGCTGGTAGCAATATATTGACCTCATTACACAAAGATTGTAAAGCCCAGCTAGCTCGTAATTCCACCAATAAAGATCAGGATTTGCCAATAAAAATTAGGGCAGCCACTGATCCATAGTCTAGATTTCCTGCTTGGGATGGAATTGTAAAACACGATGATCAAATTTGGTGCAAAACGGAGCAAATGTGCAAACTAAGCCAAGCAAAATTATTCCCCTCTTCTTGCCACTGCCATATGAACCCAGACAGGACCAGGTCCTCCATCAGAACACCCCAACCCCCTTACAGCAGTTGTGACGAGGAACCCCTTTTTTTAATCTGTCTGGAAAGTCTTTGCTCGCCATTTTATGTGTAACTTTTCTATTGAAAAACAGGCTCAGAGGGGCTTGATTGAAAACTGATGACACAGTGGAGCCCTGCCTTTAGCATTTTGGCACGCAGCACAAAAATATTTCTGAAACCCCTCCAGTATCTAGAACTGTACCTGGAATCTTTTTAGGACTAATATCAGAAATGTGTGGTGGGCTGAAGGCAGGTCTGCTCACAGGAGTGAGCATCGAGTTCCCCACCTTCCTGTCTGTGAGCAACAGAAAGACAAGAGTCTTGTGTGATGTATTTTTGTCTCTGGGGGGAAAAAAACTTTGAGAAAGTACCTTCAAACTGTTCTGCTTTTCTCCAAGGGCCTTACAGATACTTGCAATCCTGTGAGCATGCAATCTGTCTCCCAACCCCACCACTGAGCCCTGGCCTCCCAGGAACACCTGCCAAACAAAATGTTGGGAAAAAACATACATGTGGTCTTTACTTAGAGGCTTTAAGGGTGTCCAGATCATAAACTTGTTGTGGGGTGCATGGCAATGCTTATTTACTCCCAATCCACCGTTTTCCTGGAAGCAAAAGTCAAGGAACAGGGATTTGCAGGGGGGAAGCTTTTCCTGCACCTGCACTGATGTTTCAGTTCACAACAAACCCAAACCAAAGACCTGCTCCGGGTGAGCACCTCGCATGCACTGACCCCCTCCCGTGGGTGAAGGTGGGATGGGTGATCCCGGGGAGGATCTGCGGGAGGAGGGAGTGAAGGAGGCTCAGCAGTGGGAATATGCAGGGTCGGAGCAGCATCTCCGTGCAAAGGACAATGTGCTGGCTTAGCAAAAGCTTCCCAGCATCCAGGGGCAGCAAACGAGCCCCGGGAAGAACAGAAGTGGTAACTGCACTGTGTAGGTAGAAAGAACCATGCCCTGCTCTCCTGTTGGGATTTCCCTTTGTGGGCACTGGTGAAAGGCGGGTCCCTCACACCAGCAACCAACTCGCCGTGCACGGCTGGCTGGGGGATCCCAGCCCTTTGGCAAAGGCATTTTTGTGGGCGGGACAGCCCGGGGAAAGCCAAGCGACCCCTCCGAAACCCACGGAGCTCCGAAAAGCGAGCGCTGGGCTCACGTTTGCAGGATGCAGCCCCAGCAGCGCAGCAAAAGGCAACGAGAGGCGCGTAATGAAGTTCAGCTGTACCTGTCAGGATGTCACGGACACGGTCCTGGGGAGGAGCAGCGCGTTATTTGTTTCTCGTAATGCAACAATTATCCTGTTGTAAGAGGGGCTCTCTCCCGCGCCCCCTCTCTGCCTCTTGTTTTCCTTCCACGTTCATTCACACGTTATTTAACTTTTGACTTGGACACAGCAGGTAAAAGCATTTAACAGCTTGGCTGCTTGCTCAGACAGAGCTGAGAAGGGGAGGCGGGGGGGGGAGTAGACAGCAATTTTTTGCCTTAAATTTTCAAGTTTTCAGCGCTACATTTTTCTAAAGGGGAGGGGGGGGGTGTAGAAGAAAAGGGAAGGAAAGCGGGGGGGAAATGGCATTCCACAAAGAGAGAGTCACATTTTCCAGCCGTCTAACATGCTCTCCGCTGTCCCCGGCCTTCCCTGGGAGAGGCATTCCCGCTCCGCGGCGGAGGAAAGGTCAGCGGGAAAAATTTCGCAGGAACTCCATCATTGTCCTCGCGGGACGTGTTCATCAGGAGCCGAGCCGGGCGCCTCGCTCTGCCGACAGAAATCCCCGTCCCGGCACACACTGCCGGGGCAGCTGCCAGGGGAGGGAGCCCAGGACCTCGTGCTGCAGGATTATTATTCCCCCCCAACTGCTGGATACCCGCGGGGGTGGAGGGCATGGACGGAGGGACGTTTTGCTGGACGGAGGGTAAAGGCAGGAGAGACAAAACAGGGTGGGTGTGATTTAAAGCGCTGGAAAAGCCTCTGCCCCGCGGGAAAATTAACTTGTAGTTTCTCCAAGGGAAGAGAGAGCCCTGTGGTGCTGCCGGGAGTGGATCCACCCGAGCCTGCCCGGAGCAAGGGTGGCAGCCAGGGCACGGAACAGCATTTGCCCAGGGCAGACACTGGGCAGAGGGGGGTTTGTAGGAGGGAGTGAAGCCCAGCACTGCAGTGGTAACTCGGTCTCCTGGACTGGATGATGGAGCAGTCGGGTTCTGCTGGAAGCACACACGGATGTGGGGCGAGGGAAGGGGCTGATATGGAAGAACACGAGGCACGTGGTCCCCGCAAAGGGGGCTGGTGCTGGTGGTGAAAACACCTCTTCCCCGACGACTGATGCACTCAGGGGAGTTCCTCTGCTCCTGAGAGATAACGGCCCCAGAGGACTGTGTATGAAAAGAGAAATTATTAAAATTGATTGTGTTTCCCTTTTGTCACACACACACATGGCAAAGGCCAGCTGTACCCTTCGAGAAGCATCCCTGCAAGCAGGAGTGCAGCCAGTCCCAGCAATCTCCAAACAGGGTGGTTTGACACTTTTTTTTCTCCAAACACAAAACAAAGGCTCGACTGTGCTTGAGAAAAGGACCAAGTGCTGGGAGCTTGCACTGGGACCCCACGTCCAGAAGACTTTGAAGTGTATCTGAGTTTTAAAACACCTCTTCTGAGCTAGAGGTTTAATTTTTCTGGCTTGAAGTTGCCATTTGGTTTTGTTTTGTCTTTTTTTTTTTTTTTTAAAGAGTTGCCAGCCTCAATCCCAAAGTCTCTTTTAGGTTCTTTTTCATGTGGCTGAATCCTCCCCGCCTTCCCCAGACCGTGTCACGCTGCTCATATCAAACAGGCTGTGTGTCTGTGTGT